>NC_080832.1:154381434-154457643 GCF_030435755.1 Ochotona princeps | reverse complement strand
TTTTTTATTAATTATTTTGCATTATGTGACAGTTTCATAGGCTCTGGGAATCCCCCCATCCCTCCCCTCCCCTCCCTCCTGGTGGATTCCTCCACCTTGATGCAGTATTACAGTTCAAATTCAATCAAGATTCTTTCCTTGCAAACATATACCAAGCATAGAGTCCAGCTACTTATTGTCCAGATGGGTTGAACAGTTTCTTGGGGAGACCATTTCAGGTCTGAAGTTAGAGCTGGTAGAATATCATCACAGTCAATTAAGAGTCCCAATATAACATCAACAACAATTTGCAATATTATGGAATTGACATGGTTTTGAGTAACCAGTATGTTAAAAAAAAAAAAAAAAAAGCAAGCCCTAACCACAACCTATGATTAGCTCATTGACATTTCAATTTTAGTTTATATACAGGACCGGCTGCTGTATACCTTAAAATGGCTATAAGGTACCATTCAGCTGTCTTGTGTCTATTTCATTTTAGTATTTAGCCATTTGTTGTGTTGAAGTATAATTTTGCTGATCTTGGCAGATTTTAGGATAATCTAGACTGGTTTGTAACTCTAACAAGATATTTGTTGACATTTAAGGTGCAGAACATTTTGGGGGGGTGCAGGAAAATCCCCAACACCATGGTAAGGAGTAACTAATCTTTGTGTCCCACCCAGCGAGGCATGAGCCAATCCACACCAGCTCTTTCCTGTCAGATTTCAAGCTCTACTTTCTGTTGTTGGTCTATTTATTTAGTTTTTTTTTTTTAGTTTGTATGATTGTTTGTTTGCTGTAAGGAGTTTTCGAAGCGATCCCGATGGTCATTGTGAGGGAGTGTGGGGGTCCAGAGGTGGAGCCAGGCTCGGACCAGAGAAAGCTCTCCTCCCTGGTTCCGAAGGACATTTATTGTTCTTCTGTTTCTGCGAACCGCTCAGGGTTTTTGGTTGTCTTTCCGATGACGTTGGTTTCTGCACGGTAGTGTTTGGAGTTCTTCCATCCCCTGCGGAAGCTCCGGTTGGCTAATTGCCCTACTTTTAATCTGATCCAGCTCCTTTTAATCTGATCCAGGTCCCTGCTTACATGCCTGGGAAAGCAGCGGAAGATGGCCCAAGTACTTGAGCTCCTGTGGGAGACCTGGATGGTTTTCCCAGCTCCTCCTGCCAGCCTGGCCCAGACCTAACACTTGTGTCTGTTCACGCAGTATACCAGTGCATGAAAAATCTCTGTCTTAAGCCCAGAGTTATGGTTCAGTGGCTAAATCCTATATGGGTGTCAGTTCTTATCCCGGCAGCAGCCTCCCTTCCTATTAGGCTCCCTGCTTGTGGCCTGAGAAAGCAGTAGAGGATGGCCCAAAGCCTTGGGACCCTGCACCCATGTGGGAGAGCCAGCAGAAGCTCCTGGCTTCAAATGGGCTCAGCTCCAGCTGAGGCAGCCACTTGGAGAGTGAGCCAGTGCGTGGAACATCTTCCTCTGTGTCTCTTTCTCCCTGTAAGTCTGCCATCCAAGAAAAACAAACCTTTAAAAAAAAGACGGGGGGTGGCGGGAAGATCTCTCTCCTCACCCCTCTCTCCTGTCACTCTGCCTTGCAAAGAAATAATCTTAAACTTTAAAAACAACAACAACAAAATAATTCTTTTAATTCCACACAGCACTGTCTCCTGAGCAGGGGGTCGCCAAAGGTAGCAGTGGGAGACAGCTCCGGCTGAGAACCTGCACTCCCACACTCCCAGTGCACAGCGTGGGATAGGAGCTGGGAGAGCCACTCACCTGGCCTGGCCACTCAGCTCAGGACTCTCAATTTTCACAGGTGATTCCGGTAAGTCTGAAGAATACGCATGCACCAACGTGACTTCTAGTGACCAAAATGAAAAATAATGCTAAATCTCTAAGTAGTACTTACAACCAGAGACTCAAGTCTTATCTATGATATATCTATGTCTATATATCATGTATATTTATGGTATGTATTTTTAATATATGATAAATTTATACATAAAAGAAACAGTCTCACCTTTCTTTATCACATCTGGCTTCAGCTTTTCAGGTAAATGTTTAGCTGTTTCGGTTTGCTGTCAAAAAAACAAAATTCTGATGATACCTTTGAAACCTCTGTGTTTTAAACTCTTTTGCAGCTGCTGTCTAGCTTATCAGCAAACCACACTTATGGGCCTGGCGCAGTGGCCTAGTGGCTAAAGCCCTCACTTTGCATATACCAGGATCCCACATGAGCACCAGTTTGTAGCCCAGTTATTTCACTTCCCCTCCAGCTTCCTGCTTGTGGTCTGAGAAAACCAGGAGAGGACAGCCCAAAGCCTTGGGACCCTGCTTTCACATGGGACACACAAAAGAAGCTTCTGGATTGGCCCAGCTCTGGCACTTGGGGAATGAACCAGCAGTGGAAGATCTTTCCCTGTCTCTCCTTCTCTCTGTAAAATTTGATTTTCCAATAAAAACAAATACATCTCTTTAAAAACACACGCAATGATTAATTAAACACTAGGCTTTGGATTTACTAATAAATGGATTTACTTCAGGCAGCTCAGTGCCATAGCATGTTAAGCTACCACCTGCAATGCCAAGACCCCAGATGAGCACCAGTTCAGTTCAGTCCTAGCTGCTCCATTTCCGATTCAGCTCCATACTGATGCTCCTGGAGAAATACTAGAAGACAGCCAGAGAGCCTGGGTCCCTGCTGCCCACAGGAGGCATTCAGGGCTCCTGGCGTCGGCCTGGCCCAGTGCCTGGGTCCCTGCCGCCCACAGGTGGCATTCGGGGCTCCTGGCTTTGGCCTGGCCCAGAGCCATCACAGCCATCTGGAGAGTGAACCAACAGCTGAAAAGATCTTCTTCCCGCCTCTCTGCAACTCTGACTTGCAAACAAATCGTTTACTGAAAATGAAACCAGTGGCTCCAAATGTCTGTAGGATACTTCAAAACATTCCTAACCACTCTCAGGAAAGAATTTTCTGCCATCCTCGGAAATCATGGAGTGTCACAAAGACCAAGGGAGAGTCTCCCACCGGATCGTTGCTGCTGAAGTGTACAGATTCCGGAGGACTTCGAAGATGCCCATTTCTGTGAGATCGTACGTGTTCAAAAGAAAAGCCTGTCATTGTATCCCTTCTTTCCCTACATGAGTTCCCAAGCATCAGTATTCTGATCCAAACTGGGCACCGAGGCAGAGGACAGTCACACCACACCTTAGTCGGGAAACTGCACTGAAAGAAAGGGGGAGGGGTGTCAACAAAGCTGGTGAAGTTATCTAAAGAAAGGCAGGCTCAAAGCATTTCTAGTTTGGACAGAAAAATACTGTTTGCAGAACTTCCTCCTGCCAATGTCCCAGTAGACCCGGGTCCCAGCCTGGCTCCCAGGGCCCCCATACTCACAGGAAGCTGGGAATGATCACTGATGAGAACTGTTAGGCACTGGTCATCTTCCGGGCTCATGACTTGCACCAGGTTGGTGGATTCTTCTGTCTGTTCTGTACACATTAAGAAAAAAACAGGGCCAGGTTTGTGGCACAGTGAGTAAGCCTCAGACTACACTACTGGCATCCCACGTGGGTGCTGGTTCCTGTCCTGACTGCTGCACTGCTAAATCAGTTCCCTGCTAATGGCCTGGGGAAAGCAGTGGGAGATAGCCCCAGTGCTTGAGTCCTGGCTACCCACAAGGGAGACCCACATGAAGGTCCTGGCTTTAGTCTGGTCCATCATTCCCTTGTGGCCAACGGCGAAGCAAACCAGCAGATGGACGATCTCTATCTCACCCTTTCCATAATTCTTCCAAAAGAAATAAACATATTTTTTAAAAGTCACATAGGGGCCAACACGATAGCTCAATTGGCTAATCATCCATTTTGCAGGCCCAGCATCCCAAATGATGCCAGTTCGTGTCCTGCCTGCTCCATTTCCCATCCAGTTCCCTGCTTGTGGCCTGGAAAAGCAGCAGAGGATGACCCAAGTCTTTGGGAGCCTGCAACCACATGAGAGACCCGGAAGAAGCTCCTGGCTGCTGAAGGGCTCAGCTACAGCCATCATGGCCATCTGGAGAATGGACCAGCAGATGGAAGATATTTCTCTATCTGCGTAAAATCTGCCATTGAATTTAAAAATAAATAAGCTTTTGGGCCCAGCGGCGTGGCCTAGTGGCTAAAGTCCTCGCCTTGAAAGCCCCAAGATCCCATATGGGCGCCGGTTCTAATCCCGGCAGCTCCACTTCCCATCCAGCTCCCTGCTTATGGCCTGGGAAAGCAGGAGAGGACGGCCCAATGCATTGGGACCCTGCACCCGCGTGGGAGATCGGAAGAGGTTCCTGGTCCCGGCTTCGGATTGGCGTGTACCGGCCCGTTGCGGCTCACTTGGGGAGTGAAACATTGGATGGAAGATCTTCCTCTCTGTCTCTCCTCCTCTGTGTATATCTGGCTTTCCAATAATAATAAAATCTTTTAAAATAAATAAATAAATAAGCTTTTAAAAAATGTATCTGGTCTAGTCTATTGCTGCACTGGCCTCAAGGGAAGACAAGACTGACCAAATGCTCCCATCTCTTGCTCCCTGCCATCCCAGCATCTGCAATGCTTTGCCATTTTTGCGGGACAAGCAACTCTGAACTGAATAGTAATTCCAGGCTCTGACCAACTCTTCCTTCTCCAGTGATACACTCATACTCAAACAATCTCACATGATGCTAGGTTTTCTGGGACTTCTTCCAAGTTTGATTTTTGTCATCACTTTTCAGAGCCAGAATTTTGCCATTTTCCAAAAATACCTCTCTCTCTCATGGCTATTAGGAATCATAGCCATGGTGACTTCCTTCTCAAAGTTAGTAGAAAGTTCCCAGGAAGTTTGCATCTGATCAGGCAACACCTGAAACATAAGCCAGAAGCCATGTGACTTTAAAAGCAGAAGCCTGCCCTGGTGCTCCATTTCCAATCCAGCATCCTGCCAATGCACTCTCTAGGAAAACAGTCACACAGCTCAACTATGTAGGCCCTTGCCACCATGCATGGGACCTGAATTGACTTCCAGACAACAGGCTTCAGGACAGCCCAACTTTGGGTATTGCAGTGAGTGAAGGTCTCTTTTGCTCTCCTTCAAATAAATACAAATAAGTAACAAGTTTTAGAGTAGCAGCCTTTGAAAAAGCATCCAGGAAAATGCATAGCTTGGGATACAGCTCTGTGCTCCTGGAGAAGAGGTTAGTGTCTTAAAGGGTTTTCAGCGAGCTGGTTCACTGAACTGGTTCCAATTCTGCCGTCCTCCAAGTCCAGTGAGGGGGGACCAGACCTTTGCAAGTGTAAGAAATCAGAATCTTCCCAATTCACTCTGTGAACAGGAAGGTGAGAGAGAAAGAGGAGGGAAGAGAGGGAGGGAGGGAGGGAGGGAGGAGAGAGAGGAGAGAGAGAGAGAGAGAGAGAGAGAGAGAGAGAGAGAGAGAGAGAGAGAACAGTGCCAGAAGCCCACCAGGAATGTCCTTGGGACCCCAGGAAGAAATGGTCAAGAGGTGATGTCATCCCAGTCAAGTTTCCCATGGTGCACAGTAAATGGAGTAGATTATTTGGAGGCACACAGAGAGGGTCAGTGTTCCACACCATGGAGACACTGACACACAAAAAGGGAGAAATGGGATTAGGACACTTGACTCTTCAAGGGACACTCAGGAGACCATGGCTTTTTCAGCCAACATTCACATCCTCCAATGCCAATGAGGAAATGAAAGAGCTGGGAAAAGAGTTTCGAATCATCAGCGAGAATTAATCCTGGTCCTGTTTGTCCGGTCCCAGTGCTCGAGTGGCTGCCTGTGCGATGGTAAGCTGTACATCAAAGTGGATTTCTACCTTCATCACCTCTTCCCTGCTGATGACAATAGGCTGCTGCAGGCGGATGAGGAGTATCTTCATCATCTCCGTTTCTGGCAATGAAAAGGGGCAATAATGCGTGTCAACACAGAGACAGGTTTTATTTTCAAATGTCATCGTTTTAAATGACCTCGGGGGGGGGGGGGTATTTGTAAACCAGATCTTTCCATGAAAATAAGATGAAAATAAATCATATTATAACAGGTTTCTGATACTGCTTTACTAAATACGCATGTATATTTATGCACACACTTGTCATACACGTTTGTGGGGCTGACCTTGGAAAACCATGAACCAGCATAGTGCAGCAACAAGGAAATGGAGGCAGGTTCTGCCTTCTGCAAGCCAATCAACTTTTTAAGGAGCTCTTTGTTTTTATAGGGGGATCATCTGCAACAAGCATTTTACTTTCGAATCCACTAAACACAATATCCATTCAATATCTCTTTGAAATCTTAGTTGCTGCTAAAATTCACATTGAAATTCAGCTTTCCCAATATCCAAACAGTAATAATTCACCTCCATTTCAACACACTCTTTTCTTTTAAGAAAATTATTTAAGAGGCAGAGTCACAGAAAGACACAGAAACATTGCTCCCAATCATTGTTTCTCTCTCCAAAAACTCATCACAGCCCTGACTTGAGGCCAAGGGCAGAAGCCAGGAACCAGCACACGAACTACCACCACTGTGCTCCAGGCTCCGCATCAGCACGAACCAGTTGGGCTGGGCACCCGAGCACGCCAGTGCAGGACATGGATTTCCTAACCACCAAGACAAACGCCTACTCTTAGGTTCCTCTTACAGAAAAGAATGGAGCCAGAGTTGAGAGAAGCCTGCTGTTAGACTTCAGCCTCTGAATTAAATGACAGCTCTTTGCTGAACTGCAGTGAGCGCACATTAGAGGTGGCCCACAAGAAAGAAGCGAGTGAAGTGCAGCAGAGAGCCTGCACAGCCACAAATTGAGGAAACTGGAGAGGAAGCCAACAGAAGCATACAGGTCTAGATCGACCCTGTCCATCGCAGTGGAAGACCAAAACGCAACCAGTAAGGTGGGGATGCAGCAAGAGTAACTCAGACAGCAGACGGATTAATTGGGACCAGAAAGGGCACACCATCTCAATCATTTTGATATACGATATTTTGGCTGGAACTGGTTAAACAAATCAACAACAGTTTTTATTTGACATGAATACTTGGAGATACAAGACAAAGAGGCAGAATCTACTAGATACCACAAAACAAAGAAAGAATGATGGTCCCAGTGGACTGCTTGAAAGAAATTCTTGGTGGAAAGTAGAATGAACAGACTCCTTGGCACAGTGAGGAGAAAGAACAGGTAGCTGCTGGCTGCACACCACCAGTGACACCTGCACACCGCTAATGATGCCTGCGTAGGCATGGCTAGGGCACAGCTAGAATCACCATGTTCCATGACAAGGTGCCAGGAGGCAGTTCACTGAACCAGAAATGAGTTCACTCCCAAACCCATACATGCGCAGTGCTGTCCTATCATAACCTTTGCCTCCCTATACAAAATGGCACCTGATTTGGCTCTAGGTGGCAGACTGGGCTATGGAAATCTACCCTTTTCCCACACTGCCCATCTGGCACCTGCTGCTCTGTCTCTGCTCCTGGTCAAAAGAAACAGAGCAGCAGGATAGGCAGTTCTTTGTCTGGGTTCATCTCCTGAGCTCTGGGTGAATGCCCCTTCCCACCTGTTGCTGGCAGAGTTCCAGCTACCAGTGGAGTTAAGACTGCTGCTGGCTGATTGCCATTGGGGTATCAGTCACTGCAACACCACACCATTGTGTCTGCTGCTTTCCTTGTGTCTGTCAGTCTCCAGGTACCCCTCTGCTATTGTTCTGTTCTCTCCTATGTCCTGTAATGTGCCCTCTCTACTCCACACTGGCTAACAGTTCTCCGTCTGTTTAAACATGTCCTTACCCTATTCGGCCATCTTGATTCTCCGTAAATTAAATTTTAAAAATCATCCATTCAGACCAAGCAGCATTTATCCCAAAGATGCAGGGAAAGTTTCCAACATATGCAAATCAATGAAAATGACATATCACACCAACAAAATGATAAAAAGCCACATGATTATTTAAATGAATAGAGAGAAAGCATTTGGAAAAGTATAACATCCTTTTGGGGACAGGACTGTGGCGTAGTGGGTTTAGCCGCTGCCTGCAGCACCAGCATCCTGTAGAGGCTTCTGGCTGTTCCACTTCTGATCCAGCTTCCTGGTTATGCGTTTGGAAAAACAGTGGAATCTCGGAACCCCTGCATCCACAAGGGACACATAGAGAAAACTCCTGGCTCTTGGTTTCAGACTGGCCCAGCCTCAATCTCTGTTCCCAGTTAGGGAGTAAATCAACAGATGGAAGTTCTCTTTCTTTCTCTCTCTAACCCTTTTAAGTAAATGAATGAAAAATAAAACATACTTTCATGATGAAAAATTCCCCCAAAATATTGTATATAGAAGGAACACACTTATAAACAATGAAGGCAACATAGGCAAATCTCACAGCCAGTATTATATTGAATGGAGAAAAGTAGAAGCATTCCCACTAGGATCCAGAACCAGACATGGTCGCCCACGCTCCCCATTGCTATTCCACACGAACCTGGAAACTCTACCTAGAGCTACTAGACAAGAAAAAGAAATCAAAGGGATACAAATTGGAGAGAAGGAAGCTGAATCATCCCTGTTTGCAGGTGACATGGTTCTTCATATAGGGGAACCAAAGATTCTAAGACTGTTGCAACTCAAGAGACTTTGGCAAAGTGTCAGGACACCAAACCAAACTAATTCCATTCTTACACACCAACCATGGTTGAGAACGAACTCTTAAGATCAGCCCCATTCCCAAGAGCTGCCAAACAATAAATAAAATAAACAAATACCTTGGGATATATTTAACCAAGGATACAAAAGATCTCTATAATGAAAAATTTTTAAATGTTAATGAAAGGAATAGAAAAACACACATGCAAAAAATGGAAAAATCCTCCCCATGTTTAGGGATTTGTCAGAATATCATCAAAATGCTCACACCACCCAAAACAATTTGCGATTCCAGTAAAAATGCAAAGGGCATTCTTCTCAGATCTGGAACAATACAGTAGCCCAGAAACTCCTATGAAAACACAAAAGATCCCAAACAATTAAAGAAATGTTAAACAATAAAAACCAACCCAGAGGCATCACAACACCATACTTGAAGACACACAACTGACACATAGACCAATGAAATAGAAGGGAAGCCCCAAAAGGTGGTCCACACATCTATAATCCCCACCACCGTACTAGGCACCTTGCCTCTTTCTCAAGGCACGCACACAATCTTCTTTAGAACTAACCCAGCTTTTTACTGACAGAACTGCACAAAGAAAACATAAAGAAAAGTAGATGTGGCATGAACAATTATCATCTTACCTGTTACGCAGAAATGGACCACTGCTTCCTTGAGCAATCTTACTGGATCCCACAGAGTATTCTTAGAAGGAAAATAAATTTGTGAAATTCACAAGCACATGACACATACAGAGAACAATCCAGAAGCATTCGGATCTCACAGGGAAATGAACATCATTACCTCCACATTGTTTATATATAATGTCACACTCTGACTTCCGAGGTTGAAATCAATCCAAAATTTCTCTATTTTTTCATCTGCAGACTTTCTCATCTGAAAGAGAATTTCAGCATGAATTGAACAGAATATCCACACTAAATGGTCATGTAAAATCTAACCCATTAAAGAATCTGAACTTTTCCTAAAATAATACTATCCTAACATTATGCAACTTGCCTTAATTACTTAACTCATTTATGCAAAATGGAAAGATAACAATTTTCTGTACCTAGTTCCAAGAAAAATTGCTATCTTAACATATCTCATGGACATTTAAGTGTGCCGAAAGACTCCATCTTGTAATTTTATCTATAATGAAACACTGGTTTACATAATTTATTGTCTGAATAAACACAATAGTTATCATTATAGTTTTGCTGATAGTAGTTTTTAGCAAAGGTTATCTAATTAGAAGCCTATTTCATATTTTTTCATTATTTTAAATATATCTTTACTGTAAGTTCCAAGGCCAAAGAACAGCTAAACCAGTGAGATACACTTTGTAGTAAATAATAATAAAAAAAAAAACTTGAGATTGCTGTAATCCTTAAATTCTTTTATAAACAGTCTGAGGTATTATTAAGTCAATTTAATGTGTGCCTGATTTATGAAAATACATGTAACCACAACAGTGTTAAAAAAGACTAAACCAAAAATACTGTACAACTCCAGGAAATGATTCAAATACAGATGTAAATAAATTTTTTAAAGACTTTATTTCTATTTCTTTGAACAATTTTCCATCTGCTGGTTAAATGACTACCATGTTCAGGGCGAAAGCAAGCAGAAGCCAAGCCAAGAGCCTAGAACTCCTTCTGAGCCTTCTACAAGGATGGCAACGGCCACATACTCAGGCTACCTCCCGCTGCTTTCCCAGACACATCCACAGGGAGCTGGACAGAACCAGGACAGCCAGAACGCACACCGGCACTGCCACAAAAGGACAGTGTTGCAGGGTTAGGGTTACTCAGCGGCTTGATGCTGCACCACAATGCCAGGCCCCTCAGTTACTTTCTCCAAACAAGAAACATGTCCAGATGGACAAGTTTACCAAATGAGGCTATTGCCAAATGTAATTTTTCCACCAAAGCACAACCTTGTAGGTTTCTGCCATGTTTTTCTGTCTGCTGATCAGGAAGAATAATGAAGCAACTGCTGCAATTGTTTTACATTTTTTAGCCATTCTCATATACCACTACTAAATCAGTTCTTAATCACAGTTTTGTCTTACTAAAGTCATTTTGTCTGAAATAAGACCTTTGACATTCTTCCTCTGCTTGATCCAGTCTGTTGTTCAGGCTTTCATTACTTTATTGAGATCTCTATGTCCCAGATTTTAGTCTGGTTTCTTTTCAAACATCTTTTTGTGAAATCTCATTCGTACCCTGCATTGTCCGCCTCATTTCAGTAAACTCTCTGTACCTCTTGAACCTCTGACTATCCCTATAGTCACTCTCCTGAAAGTTTTGAATCAAATATTTATTCCCTCAACCTCCTTTTCTTTGGCGTCTGACACTACTAGAACATTACCATGCGCCAGCGGACGCATCATTCTCTCCTTCACCCCTCTGTTGATACTTGCATATCTGATGAATCCAGTGTCTCTTTGGCTTTTTTCATATTTTTTAAATGATTATTTTATGATGCAGTTCCACAGACTCTGAAATTTCATGTTCCCTCTCCTTAAAGCCCTTTGGCCCCATTGATTTCCCTTATATTATTACAATAGAACAGTCCTTCATAAACAGTCATAAGTCCATCATTCCACCATTTAAGCATATCCCGACATTGTAGGTATGAGCAATGACAAAGAGTCCAGCATCCTATTGCATATATATATACATATATATCAGTTTCATATATATGTATATAATACAATTTCAATGGAAGTCCGTCTTTGGTTTGGAAGTAGAGATGCACACTGCATTGTATCTTCACATCTACGTATCATAACCTCCATTACACAGTTACTGTACATCCCCTTAAATGCAATGCCACAAAACAAAATCAACAGGAAGAAAAACAGAAAATTTACAACATGGAGTTAAATAACGTGATACTGAATGTCCAATGTGTCACTGAAGAAACAAAAATCAAAAACCTTTTGAAGCAAATAATGCTACTGTATGCCCTATGTGTCACTGAGAAAATTACTAAGGAAAAAAAAACTTGAAGAAATGAAAACAAAAAAATCAAAACCCATGAGATGTAGCAAAAACAGTACTAAGATACATATAACATCAGGTGCTTACAAAAAAACAGAAGCATCTCAAATAAATGATCTAATAATGCATCTCAAGGACTTAATGAGAAAAAGTGAAAAGCATGAAATGATAATCACAGCAAAAATAATGGAATTAAAACTAAAAAACTACAAATAGCAACAAGAAAGACCCACTTTTTAAGAAGATGAGCAAAACAAATTCTAAGCCAGACTAGCAAAGAAAAGTAAGAGAGAAAAACCAAGTCAAATTAGAGTTGAAAATAAAAACATGCTAAGAAACAAGTAAGGTGATCTCTTCCTGCTGAAAACACAATCTCTTATCACTATGTGGTGTCCTTTCTCATCTCTTTGGTTATTTTTTCATGTCAAAGCTTATCGTATCTAACATAAGGATGCCTACAGCAGGGCTTGGCATGGTAGTCTAGTGTCTAACGTCCTCACCTTGCACATACTGGGATCCCATAATGGCACTGGTTCACATCCAGGCAGCCCCACTTCCCATCAAGCTCCCTGCTTGTGGCCTGAGGAAGTAGTTGAGGACGGCCCAAAGCCTGGGGAGCCTGTACACTATTGGGAGACCTGGAAGAAGCTCCTGGTTCCTGGCTTCAGATTGGTGCAGCTCTGACCATTGTGGCCACTTGGAGAGTGAATCAGCAGATGGAACATCTTTCTGTCTCTTCTTCTCTCTGTAAATATGCCTTTCCAGTGAAAATAAATCTTTTAAAAAAATGAAGAAAAATTGCTACATCAACTCTTTTTTCCGTTACCTGGAATATCTTTTTCTTTCACTTTGTTTCTGCCTTTTTTAGTGAGATGTTTCTCCTGTAGGGAACAAATAGATGGATTTTGTTTTTTTAATCCAGTCTACCAATCTATGACATTTGATTGTTGGGTTTAAGCCATTTACATGCAGAGTTAATATGAATGGGTGGTAACTCAATCCTGTCATTTCAGCAACGGTTGTTCATTATTTGATTTACTCTTCTGTTGTTATTTTACTGGGATGTTCTTCACATTTGCCTTTGGTTTTGGTAGGTGTTATTCCTTTTCTCTATAAAGAGAACATCTTTAAGCATCATTTGTAGGGCAGGTCTGAAACAGGCAAATTCTTTGAGCTTTTCTTTACTGTGGAAGAATTTAACTTGATTTCAAAGACAAAGGAAAACTTTGCTGGATAAGTTATTCTGGGTTGATAATTTATCCCCTTTAAAATCTGGAATATGTCACTTCACTCTCTTCTGGCCAGTAGAGTTTGAGAGGTCAGCAGGAAGTCTGATTGGGGATTCTTTTAATGTTACTATCTTTTTCACATGCATATTTAAGTATCTTTTCCCTGTGTTCAACTGAAGAAACCTTGATTATCATGTGTCATGGCAAAGATTGCTTTTTGTCAACCCCCTGGGAATTCTGTTCTTCTTCTGAATGTTGTTTCCCAATTCTTTCTCCAAATTACGGAATTTTTCCCTTATTTTATTGAATATATTTTTAAATGCAGCCTCTCTTTCTATGCCTTCTGGAACTCCCATATGTCTTATATTCGGTCATTTAATAGTGCCACCTAATTCTTGAATACTTTCCTTAGCTTGACTCAGCTCCTCTTCCAGCTTTTCAAGTTTTTCCCTATTTTGGAGGAAACGTCTTCCAAATCCGAGATTCTTTCTTCTGCCTTGTTCATTCTATCACTGAGGCTTTCCACTGAATTTCTAACTTGCTCCATCGTGTTCATTTCAAATAATTCGGCTTGACTTTGTCTCAGTATTGCTATTTCCTGTGTGACTTATAGTTCTTAAATTCATTCAACTCCTGTATGTGCTTCTCATTAAGAAGCTTCATAACAAGTTTTTAAAATTCTTTATCCCCCATTTTTTTGATGTATTCCTCAGTTAACTCTGAGATCAACAAAGGCTTTTGCTCCTTTGCAGGGGAAGCAGCAGTAATATTCACTGTGTCTGTCTCCTCTTTCGCTCTTGGTCATTGCTATTCTGGATGGAAGATTCCTCTCCTTAGGGCCCGTTTCTAAACTGTGTAGCCCACTGAACTACAGATGGAGTTTACTAATTGAGTTTGGTATTTGGTTCTTTGTTTGCAGTCACTTGTGCCACTCTCTACAGCAAGTATCGGTCCTGGACTCTTGTTTTAGGCTTTTACCATGGTCTCCATGGCCCCAACTCCTGGCTCACCACTTTCAACCCCATGTGATCCTGTGCTGTGGCTGCACCATTTGCCATATCCTGTATAATCTTTCTCCCACTCCTGGCTCCAGCAATGCCTGGCATTAGGGAGACACCAGCTGTCCTACATCACTGGATGCTAGTCTTGCTGGAAGCTGTTGGTCTGAGGGCCACCTGGACCTATTTTGGTTGGAACCTGTAAGATGCAAATTTGGTGCAATTTTCTCTGTGATACCAGCGCAATGCACTGAACCAGAAGTGAGTTCTTTCCCGGCTGTGTGCCTGTGCAGCTCACTACAGTTCCTTCTGCCCCACAACCTTTACCTTAGTACACAAAATGGCGCCTGATGAGAGCTCTGGGCCTCCTGGCTATTGGGCCTGGAGGCCACCTTGACTTATCTTGAGTAGAACCTGTAGGATGCCAAGTTGGTACCATTTCCCTGAGGGACCAGTGCAATGTGTTGAGTGCAGAGTGAATTCCCTCCTGGCTCAGCAACTGCACAGCTGCTGTTCCTCCACCCCACAGCCTTTTCCTCAGAACACAAAATCATACTCCATGTGGCTCTGGTACCTGTCTGAGCCATGAAAGCGACCCTGTTCCTGTACCTTCTTGCCTGGGCTCTGTCACTCTGCTTCTGCTTGTGGTCGGATCAAGCAAATCAGCAGGATGGATAGTTTTATGCCTGAGTTCTCTTGAGTTCCTGGTGAACTTGCCTTCCAACTGGCCACCAGTGGAGCTTCAATCACTGGTGCCAACCACTGCTCCATCGTCTCTGCTGCTTCTCCATGTCCATGGATCTCCAGGTGCCTCTCTGCCATTGGCCTGTCCTCTCCTATTACCCGGGATTGTGGCCTATCTTCTTTACCCTGGCTACTGATTTTCCATCTGTTTAAACATGTCCTTACCCTATTCTGCCATCTTGCCTGTCTCTTTGATTACTAAAGGTAATCTGCTTCCTGCAGATGCATCATTGGGTACCAGTTGATTGACTTTTCAGTTCCAGCTGGATGCTGAGGTATGGATTCCCCTAACTCCTTCCACTGTCATCAATGGCTACAGGGCTATGGGGTTCTCACGTCAGTTCCAGCAGGTAGGTAGGCCCCAGTGGTGGCCTGGGGTTGCAGGAGGGTTGGCCAAGAGTCCTCAAGGACTGTATGGCTCTTTGTACCAATCAAAGCGCTGGAGGGTAGAGAACAGTCACAGTAGTACGTGCCCCAAGTTCAATGGAAAAGCAGACTTCCCCACAGTGCCATGTGCCACCGCAGGGAGAAGGAGAGTGTGGAGGTGGAATGGGCCCCCGTTCTGCTTGGGCAGGTGGTCTTACCTCTAAAGTCTTGGGAGTTCATCCCCCTGTTGTTCTTAGACACATGTCCCTGGTCGCACAGCACACTTGGGGGGCTGGAGTCTAGGGGATCACCGTTTGTGCTATTTTACTGGGATGTCTGTGCAGCCCAGGCTCAAGGATTTGCCAGGGCCTTTATCCTCCTAGAGTGGCAAGAACTCTGTTAGTGATGCCTTTCTACAAGATAATATGAAAATGTGTCCCAAGAGCAGAGGGAGATGCAGTTCCTCCTCTAGGGCAGAGGTCCCATGTGGCTCTGCTGGCAGGACTTGGTGTCTGTGTGACTGCAGATCCCTCCCCTAGCTAGGATTGCTGGGGCTCTCAGGGGCTCTCCTAGTTGCCCTCTCCCCTAAGGGGTGTCTCTGCGGCCAGGTGGACATTCCCTTTCGAGTCACAGCAGCTGATGTCTTTTGCTCCTCTTTCTGCTGTGGATTCTTTGTCAACTGACAGTATCTCCATGTCTCCTCCATGAGTTCCAGGGCTCTGCCTCAGGCACCCACAACAACATGTGGCAGTTTACTGGTGCTTTCGGGTCTTGCCATGAAGGTGATAACAAATGGGGTCCCTAGGACCCCATCCTGGACTCTGTCTTGCACTTGGAAAAACTTGTGTAAAAACTTGTGTAAAAACAAGGTAAATCTCTGATTGGGACCCAAGCATCCCAATCACAGTGCTTGACTGCTCCACTTCCAATTCAGCTTCCTGCTGTTGAAAGCAGACAAAAACCTAGGGCCTGGGCCCCTGTTAACTACATGGGAGACCAGGATAGAACTGCCAACTTCTGACTGTAGCCTGACCCAGCCCGGGCTGTTGTGGCCATTTGGGAAGTGAATCAGCAGATGAGACACAGAGAGTATGTGTGTGGGGTGGAAGGGGACAGCAGGTGTCCCCTCTCTGTGCCTTTCAAATATAGGAAACTTCCTTTCAAAAAGAAGACGTGGACAGCAGCCTGCAGCACATCACTTTACGCCTAGAAGAGGATCTACTGCTGGTCTGGCAATTATTTTCACTTGAGGTAGGATTTGGCTTTTTGCAGATTTTGCCGAAGAGCAGATGTATTCAGTACATCAGGTTTCCATCCATCTTTACAACCTCACTCCTGAGGCTCAGGGACTTTAGCTGAGCCATGCTGCCTGCATGCCCACCACTTGGTTCTGATGATGATTCAGAGATTACGATGATATAGAAACAGTCACCATCTCGGCCTCTGCCTCCCAAGGTCCCGCGGTACTTCTCCATACCCAGCACTAACACAGTGTCTCTACTGCCTCCCAGACAAACCTCAAGAAGCATTTAACAGCTGCCCTTCGATAGCCCCCAGGGATTGGTTCTGATGTCACTTCAGAACCTGAAATCTGCGGACATTGAAGTTCCTTAAATAAAACGGCACTTGGAATTGTCATTGTGGCACAGTGGGCAAAGCTACCGTCTGTGATGCTGCCATCCACATGGGCATCGGTTTGTCCCGGCTACTCCACTTCTGACCCAGCTCCCTTTTAATGGTATGGGGAAAGTAGCAGCAGGTGACCCATCCAAATGGGAGAGCTCTCTCCTCCCCTGACTTCAGCCTTGCCCAACTCTAGCCACTGAGGCCCCTGAGGCCATCTGGGAAGTGAATCTGCTGACGAAGATCTATCTCAGTCTCTCCATTTCTCAATGCAGCTTTAAAATAAACAAACTATATCTATAATATATATAAACTATATAACTATTTAGTTATATAACCTTCTATCATACTTTAAGCCATCTCTAGATTATTTATAGTTCCTATGACAATGTAAACACTAAGTAAATACTGTATTTTTAAGAAAATAATGATGAGGCAAAAATCAGTACACACTCAACCTAGATGCAACCATCATTGCAATGTCTAACTATATAGGACATATCAGCAACAACCTATAACACTCCATCTGCAGTGGGCTGAACCCGTGGCTGCCAGCCTGCAGACAGAGAGGGCTGACAATGTACAGCTTTTGTGCCCACCTATGGGACACAGACTACAGACTCACTACTTTCCCAGAAGATAGTACTTCTTGGACATGGGCACCACCATGGGCGCCTAGTTTTTAATAGCCACAGAGTTAGACGAAGGTATTAGCCCACCATACATGTTCTAGAAGTTAGGATAAGGTGAAGTTCAAGGGCCCTGATAGAAGCTGTTGGAAAATTGCAAAGAAAATCCACAAAGAGCAGAATTCTCACAGTAACCTAAGGGGAAATAAAATAGACAGACTTTGGGTGCAGGACTGAGACTCCAAGAATCTGCTCTAGACAGAAGGAATGTGCCAGCAAGCCTGGGTCTACAGTCCCAGGAAGGCATGCTGGACCCAAACCAAGGACACGGTGCATGCGAACACCCTGAAGGCTGCGCCAAGGGACCAAACTCTCAGGTCTCATCCTGACACTGAGCACTGTGAGCACTGTGACAGGAAGGACCCTGTGTTTGTCTAGAAACCAAAGAGGAGGGTGAAAAGAATCTGATCTTACAAAGGAAGGATGAAAGTGCTGTCCGTGTGCCCATAACATCCTGAGCTGTCCTGGCACATCCTTTGTCAGGTGTCTGTACTTGCACAGCCTGTACTCTATGAAGACAGAGAGAAAGGAAAGAGTGTGGCCCCTGTTGTTGGAGAAAGAAGAGGAAAGTTCAACTGGAAGGAAAGAGGCGAGGGTACCACCTCTTGCTTCCTGTATAATCTTTCCCTTGAGGAGGGTAAAATGAAACAAGCAGTTGGCCTCATGGGTACATTATGCACCCCCAAGTCCCCCTTTTTGTCAGGAGTAACCATGGAGCCCTCAAGCATGGTCTCAGAGTTGAAGCTACTTGGAGATGTTAGTATTATTTTCAAAAAGTCTCTTGAGAATGACAGCAAAATTGAACATAACTGGGTTTCACCATCCAGCACCCTCCCAACCCCCAGGCAGGACAAACCTACCTCACGTCCATCGGCGAATGCGGCAATACATGGAAATGAATAAACCCTGGAAGAGACCATCACAGTTACAATGTGAAACTTGGATTATCCCAGCCACAACCCACAGACACAAGAATATTTATAACTAGGATATGCTGTTGAGTTTCTTGGTACAGTGTGGGGGAGTTCAAATGTACAAATGGGATGCATAAACAGTTTTTAAATGCCCACCTGGTAGACTCTGAATTACATTTAGTGATTCTCTATACCTCCACCAAAGCACTTGGCAGAATTCCCAAAGAAAGAAATTGGCAAATATGTTCACACCAGAAACTCAACTGTTGGGCTTGGCACTGTGGCCTAGTGGCTAAGGTCCTCGCCTTGGTCCCATATGGCCGCTGGTTCTAATCACGGCAGCTCCACTTCCTCTCTATCTCTCCTCCTCTCAGTATATCTGACTTTGTAATAAAAATAAAATAAATCTTTAAAAAAAAAGAAGAAGAAACTCAACTGTTCATAACACACTTATCTCTGATGAGCTCATGTGTGTAACAACCACTCCTCTTAAAAATCTCCGGACTTGCTGGAGAGGACTGTATCAGAAATGTCCCAAACCAAACAAGTGTGCTAAAGACCAACAGAGCTCATTTTGAAAGACACTCACAGATCCCAGACAAGCTGTAAACACAGCCGACATCGCCAGGACACCGAGAAGCAAGGGAACCATGCTGAAGAAGCTGTCTTACCTCTTTTGGTCACCAAGTCTGTCATTCAGGAGATTGAGAAAACAGCGACTATCCTACAAAACAAGTCAAATGTTTTCATTAAAAATATATGTATATATCTTATTTAATACTACCCTGACCAGCACATACAGGTCAGTATGGGCCCCTGCCCAACTACATCCAGTAACATCATGATGCTGCATAAGGGTTTGGTATCATGTTAACTATTCTTTGCCACGAGAAAGAGGCTCAGGCCACTAGCAGACTCCCTTCCTCTGACTGAGAGGGTGACAACTGAGGAATACTTGGGAGTTCCAGAAGTTATTTTCACATTTGTATGTCACTGAGCCAGAAGAAGCAACAAGAGAATCACCACTTCCTTCCAGACCCCAGCAGGGTGAGCCTTTCAAGGATGAGTGGCCCAACTAAGAGCTGGGTGCCTCCAGGGGAGACAATTTCAGAAGCTAGATAATTAACGGATCCTGTATTTTCTTCACTTTCACAGCAAATGTGCCAGTGTAACAGAAGAAATTCATGCCAGAAGCCCACGGGAGTGCAGGACCTTTCTATTTCTCTAAATCAGGTAGCTGGAACTCAAAGGCAAGCTTGGGATAGCCCTGACATGACGTCAACATCTCCACCTAGACCACAGGGAATCCTGGCAATGGGCTCAGAGCCTGAGAAAATAGAAACATTTAGATGTTAGAAAATCCTGAGGCCCAGAGTGATGGCTCCATGGCTAAAACTTGACCTTCCCAGCACAGGGATCCCATATGAGCGCTGGTTCATGTTCCACATGCTCCACTTTCCTCCCATCCAGCTCTCTACCTGGGGCCTGAAAAGCAGTGGAGGATGACCCGAAGCCTCGAGACCTGCATTCACACTGGAGACCTGGAAGAAGCTCCAGGCTTCTGACTTTGGATCGGCTCAACTCCAGCCACTGTGGCCACTTGGGGCCTGAGCCATCAGACGGAAGATCGTTCTGTTTCTCCACTTCTCTGTAAAATCTGACGTGCATTTCCAATAAAATTAAATAAATCTTAGAAGGAGAAAACTCTGGTTGTTTAGCTTTTGCCCAGAAGGGTACTTTTGGCCTAGATGCTGTTACTAAGGTTTTGCCTTATACTAAAAGCAGCAGCTTTAGGTGTTTTGTTTTTTGGTTTTTTTTTTTTTTAAAGAGGAGAGGATGTTTTAGCCATGTGAGACTGAAGACAGATACACACAAAAGTCATAAGCTACTTCTGTGCCACTCAAAGGCAAAATCAAGGTGAGCCAGAAGTATAGAGAAGACCCTGAAAATAACCCTTTCTCTACATACAGATGGTGGGTGGACAGCTCAACACAACCACCCCACACGACTTGGCCACCAGAGCTAGCCCCACCTATGGGAGCCTGTCACCACCCATGGGAGCCTGTCACCACTTCTCCAGTTCCCCATCCCCCTACAACTCCATTTACTGTTACTATTTTTATTTATTTATTTATTTATTATTTATTTATTTATTTATTATTGGAAAGGTAGATATATGAGAGAAGTGACAGAGAGAAAGATTTTCCATCCACTGATTCACTCATCAAGTGGTCCCAATGGCCGGAGCTGAGTCAATCAAAAACCAAGAGCCAGGAGTTTCCTTCAGGTCTCCCACATTGGTGCAGGGTTCCAAGGCTTTGGATCATCCTTGACTGCTTTTCCAGGCCATAAGCAGGAAGCTGGATGAGAAGTGGAGTAGCTGGGACACTAACCAGTGCCCATATGGGATCCCGGCGCTTTCAAGCCAAGGATTTAACCACTAGGTTACCGCACTGGGCCCTACATGTCCATTTACAATTGCTCTCCTCATTGAAAGCAAAACATTTTTGCTTGATCCATGAAAATCACTTTGTCTGTAGTCTGTACCATCCCTGTTTGTATTGATGGATCCCTTTCCTTGGAAAACAGGGAGTTTAACAATTTCAGTGAAATCATATAAATGGAAGGAAAAAATTCCTCCCTAAGCCCAACTCATTGCCAAGAACTCAGGGGAGACTTCGCAACTGTTCACTGTAAGGGCAGAACTCTCACCGTCTCAAATTTTCGATCCTTAATGTCTTTGAAAGCTTCCGCAATGACGTTATCCTCAAACCACTGCTTGGCAAGTTCCTCCCTCGCTGTTCTAGTTGTCAACCTACACAAGGTTTCGGAAGCTGCAACCTGCTGGTCGTAATCTGGACATGAACACACAGCAGACATGGGTCACTCTGGACAAACGACACAACAAAGGAGTCCCAGAGACGGTGCTTGCTCTGACAAGTCCCATCTTGGTCGCTTCATGCCACACGAACTAACAGCAGAACGTATCCTGGGGTGGGACCCCCAGGCAAGCTGCAACTGACAAATCCTGGGAGAGAAATCTAAAAGATGTCAACAACATATAAATGAATAATATTTGTGGTTTTATGTTAGATACATTTAAAATTTTTAAAGGAAACGGTTGGCACAATGGCAACACTGGCTAATCCTCTGCCTGCTGCCACTGGCATCCCACGTGGGCACTCATTCATTTCCTGGCTGTTCCACTTCCGATCCAGCTTCCTGTTTATGGCCTGGGAAAGCAGTGGAGGACGGCCCAATCCTTGGGACCCTGTACCCACGTGGGAGACCCGGAAGTCCTTCCTGGCTCCTAACTCAAGATCAGCTCAGCTCCAGCTGTTGCAACAAGTGGATGGAAGATCTGTCTCTCCTTCCCTCTATAAAAATCTATGTTTTTTAATTTTTATTTATTTTTATTGCAAAGTCCGATATATAGAGAGAGGAGGAGAGACAGAGAGGAAGATCTTCCATCCGATGATTCACTCCCCAAGTGAGCCGCAATGGCCGGTGCGGTGCCGATCCGAAGCCAGGAGCCAGGAACTTCTTCTGGGTCTCTAGCAGAAGCCGTCCTTGACTGCTTTCCCAGGCCACAAGCAGGGAGCTGGATGGGAAGCAGGGCTGCTGGGATTAGGACCCATGACCATATGGGATCCCAGTGCACTCAAGGCGAGGACTTTAGCCACTAGGCCATGGCGCCAGGCCCAAAATCTGCCTTTCAAGTTAAAAAAAATAAATATTTTTATAATTCAAAGAAAGTTCATCAAAATAGCCATAAAATATTTGTTTAAAAAATAAAATTCTAAGGTCACTTATGATATTCACAATGGACTCTAAAACTGCATAGAGCAAAATACTTTCCATAGGACGGTACTTATATACATTAAGGGCCAAGGCACCTGGCCTGGTTAAGTCACTGTTGGGATACCCATATCTGATTTGCAGTGTTTTGGTTTGTATTCCAACTCTGCTCCTGATTCCAACATCCAACTAACGCAACCCTGGGAGGCAGGAGGTGACGGTTCAAGGGATGAGGTCCCGGCCACACACACACAGGAGACCCAGACTGGGTTTCTGTTTCCCAGCTCTGGCTGAGGTGGGCACTTGAGGAATAAACTGGTGGATGGGAGCTCTCTGTCTCTGTCTCTCAAGCATTTTTTAAAATTGTGTTTTTAACTAATTTTTAAAATTTAAATTTAAAAAATAAAATTTTCAGCACTTATGAAAATAGAAAATTTAGAAAAAGTTGCTTAGACATGGAAACTGTGAGTCAAGGAGAAATGAAATGGCCTGAGAACAAGGACACAGGGCACTCTTCTTCATTTTGACTCCATTTGTTTTCAAAAAGAGTATTTACGGTAGATGTGCCAACATACTAAAATTTAACAAAGTTGCATGGTGAATAAATATGCAATTCCTAATTATTCTTTACAGTGTTCGGTCTGTACCTCTCAAAATAAATTGAAAATCAAATCTCAATACCTCTTTTCAGAGTTTGACCATGATTCATCCTTTCTTCTCCCTGGGTCCCAAATGCTTAGAAAATCCCCTCCAGGGCCCAATATTTAATATAGTAAATATTTACATTCTTACCACCCACAGTTATGATGGTCCTTGCAAAGTCTTTCCTGAAGCATTTAAATCAAGCACCTTTACTGACAGGTACATCAAGTGGCAAAGTTACATCAAGTGTATCATGCTGACAATATTTTTAAAATCAATCTGTACGTTTGAAATGACTTCAAATTCCCCTCACTGACTGTAATGTCAAAACTGTAACGAACACAGTCTCTCACTGGATGAGGTTACTCCTAAAAGTTGGTGGAAAACAGAACTAAAGGGTAGGTTTACTTGGCTGCAAAAAGAGATTCTTGCATATGGAAAGTTGTCTAAAAAGTTCACCAGAAGCAGGGCTGGCATTATGACACAGCAGGTTAAGCTGCTACCTGTGACACCAGGTTGAGTCCTAGCTGCCCCACTTCCAATCGAGCTTCCTGCTAAAGCGCCTAGCAGAGCAGCAGAAAGTGACCCAATGACTTGGGCCCCTGCCACTCTTGTAGCAAACCAAAATTCCAGCCCTGGTCATTGCAAACTTTGGGAATAAATTAGCAGATGGAACACTGATTAATCTCTCAAAAAATGTATTTTTTTAAAAGTTTGCAAAAAAGTGCCTGTTACAAAAATCTGTGGAAACGGTGCTGTGGTACAGTGGGTAAAGACCATTGCTGGCATTATAGCATCCTTATGGGCACCCGTTCATGTCTCAGTTGCTCCACTTAACCTCCACCTCCCTACTGATCGTCTGGGGAAAGTAGCAGAAGATGCCGCAAGTGCCTGGGCCCCTGTATGTATGTGGGAGATCTGGAAGAAGCTTCTGGCTCTTGGCTTCAGCCTGGCCCAGTCCTAGCTGTTGTGGCCATGTGGGAAGAGAAATCAGTGGATGGAAGAGGTGTGTGTGTGTGTGTGTGTGTTTCTTTCTATGTAACTTTCAAATAAACAAATTAATCTCTAAGAAAATTCATGCATGGAATTTCCAGATTTTCACAACAAAACACATTCTATTTTTAAATTCCATTTTCCACAAGCTTTTAAAGTACCTGTATATAATCAAGAATTTCAAGTCAAGTTTAACAACTGTGACACTAATCTTTCTTCCATGTTACAGTAACTCCCATTTTAAAGAAGAGATTTATTGCAACATCTTGTGATAGCCTAGTTCCTCATATGTAGATTGATCTGTTGCTACTCAACAAACAGCCCTAAAACAGCACCACTTCATTTTACACTTGCAGGTCTCACTTGTGCCTGAAAGTCCAGAACATTCCAGACTTTCCTGAACACACAGATAAGAAGGCAGCATGACCATAGGATTGTGATTTGAAAATTGAGAAAACATGAGATCTTCCAATCTCAACATATTAGATATCAGAACATCAATATTAACTCTAAATACATTGAAGATAGTGATTTCACTGTGTCAAATAAAAAAAAAAAAAAAGGTGGTTTTGTTTGTTTTGTTTTTTAGGACAAGTCCAGTGCAGAAATGATGAGTGACATGGTTAAACATGACATCAATGCATTGATGATCATTGGTCACCACCTGTACACTATGGTAAACTCACCAGTAACAGCTGCCCAGCCAATAAATGTTGGACTGCCACTGTCAGCCATTTAAAATCACATTTCACAATATTGTGCTAAATTTGCTCTTTCTGCAGTCACACATGACATCCTTCCTTCCAAATTTCACGCTGCAATGACTATGCAGGCATAGCGAGGTCACCCAAAATTCCACCACTTCAAAGCAATGCAAACTCCACGGCCTGTTGGGGTGGCGAACAGCTGGTAACCTAAGAGTCCATGCTCTCCGCAAAACATCGCACTGGCCACTGTAAGACTGTCTCACTTGACCTTCACAAGAACTTCACTGGGAAGTTACTGCCAACCCCAGTCTATAGGTAAGCAGCATGAAGGACAATGTTCAAGCTGCACTCCACCCACGGAAGTGGCAAAGGTAGGATTGGAAGCCAAGCAGTCTGGCCCCAGGACTTGCACTGTCAACATTCTTCCCAGTCACTGATTGAGCTCACATACACAAAAGGAAAAAAATCATGGATGGTCTAATAAAGCATTTCACCTTGCCTTGTAAAATCCAAACAACCCGGGCCCGGCGGCGTGACCTAGCAGCTAAAGTCCTCGCCTTGAAAGTCCCGGGATCCCATTTGGGCACCAGTTCTAATCCCAGCAGCTCCACTTCCCATCCAGCTCCCTGCTTGTGGCCTGGGAAAGCAGTCGAGGACAGCCCAAGGCTTTGGGACCCTGCACCTGCGTGGGAGACCCGGAAGAGGTTCCTGTTTCCCGGCATCGGATCGGTGCGCACCGGCTGTTGTGGCTCACTTGGGGAGTGAATCATCGGATGGAAGATCTTCCTCTCTGTCTCTCCTCCTCTCTGTATATCCGGCTTTCCAATAACAATAAAATCTATTAAAAAAAATCCAAACAACCCATAAAGAAACAAGAACACAGTCAGTCTGCCTCTTTCTCGGTCCTCCCGCGTTATCTAGCACACACGGCAGGTGCACTGAGCCTTCACCGAAACCACGAATGATTGCACTCATCCATGAGAAGAAAGGCTGAACCAACACCACCACAAGAGAGTTGCTCTTAACAACACCACGTACTTGAGGCTAAAGCCACTTACATAAGATGACATATGCTTTCTGACAAGTGGAGGCTTTTTCTCTCTTCCGGAGGTACAGCTTGCAAAATGAAGTTCAAAGTCCTCACGGCCTTCTCAGAATTGGGGAAGGCATTCACAGGAAAGAAAGAAAACAGAGACCCATGCATAAGTTTCTTGGAAGCTGCTGGAGCACTCGTGGTCTAGTTTCCTATTTGCAGCTCACTTCCTGCTGAAGCGAATGGCTGATCCTCCTTTCTGTCACCAGGAATCCTAAACTGAGGATGAAGGAATCCAACATCTGCATTTTCCCTGAAAGCATATTTTACAAGAATCAAATGTGTGCCAAAAAGAATTAGGGGAGCTAGTGGTTACAGTGTCCGTGTCCTACAGCACTTGGTCTCAACTCCTTGCCATGCAGTCCGTGGGAGGCAGTCAGGGTAACTGAGTTTCTGCTGCCCTCCAGGGAGACCTAGCCCCAGCTGTTCTGGAAATTCTGGGAGTGAATCAACAGATGGCAGATAGCTCTGCCTCTCCTATCTGGGGAGGAGGAGGAAGGAGAGGAAGAGAAACTGACAACTGTAGGGGCAACAGCAGCAGGGGGAAAAAACACAGAAGAGGCACCAGGAAAGCAGAGACCAAAGCAGGTGAGGCAGCAGCAGTAACAGAAACAGCGCAGCGCAGCAGCTGCCGCAGGAGGAAGAGAAGCCGCAGCAGATTCAGCGCAAGCAAGAGGAGGAGGATGGCAGCAGAGCTGGCACACGAGGCAGCAGCTTACACAGAAGCAGGAAACGCCACAGCAAACTCTGCGGGTGCAGGCTCAGTACAAAACAGCAACACAGATGCAGTGGAAAGAACGGCAGGGGAAAAATAAGACGCCAACAATGACCAAGGAAATGACTCCCAAATGACATGGAAAGGCAAATCTACAAAAGCCATGGAATGATGAGGTCTGGCCATGAAACAAGATCAAGTCTGTGTTAAACCCACTACCAGCAGGTGTTGTGGCACAGGAGTTAAGCCCTGGTACCTCAGGTCCATACTGGAATGCCCGTTGGAATCCCAGCCACTCTGCTTCCAGTCCAGCTCCATGCTAACAGCCCCGGCAGTTGAGACCATGGGGGAGTGAAGCAGCAGATGGAAGAGGTGTCACTCTGCCTTTCAAATCAACAAACCTCTTGGGTGAGCACTGGTACAGCGAGTTACATGGTCCCTTGTGAGACCAGCATTCATAACAGCTTGCCAGTTCTAGTCCCAGCTCTTTTGCCTCTGATCCAGCTCCCTGCTAATGTACCTAGGAAGACAGCAGATGCTGGCCCAAGAGGAAATCCCAGACTCCTGACTTTATCCTGGCCCAAACATAGCTGTTGTAGTCATTTCAGGACATGGAAAATCAATTGATCTCTCTCCCGTCCCTGGTGTGTGTAACTCTACCACTCAAATAAATTTAAAAGTTCCAGGCCACATATGTATGAATCATGCAGATATCCATGAAGGAAAATGGAACAAGCAGTATGACTCTTCCCTGTCATCATACCTAAAGCAAAACTGATTTCTGATTTCTACACCAACTAAGAATGTGCAGTTCCTTGTACAGTTTCATTTCTCATTACTACTATTATTGTTATCATTTTCTGATACAGTTCCATAGGCCCTAGGACTTCCCTTACTCCCTCCCCAAATTCCCTCGTCCCACAAGTACTACTATATTATTACTATAGCACAGTTCCTCATAAACAGTCATATGTCCATCATTGCGGGCATGGACAATGGCAGAGAGTCCCACATCCTATTGTCAAGATACAGTAAACAGTTTCATTGGGAGTCCATCTTTGGAAGTAGAGATGCATACTGCAATGCATCCTCACATCTGGATAAGACAGTCTCCATTACAGTTACTATACATATGCTTAAATGAAAAGCCACAATACAAAATCAACAGGAAGAAATAGAAATTTACAATGCTATGAAGTTAAATAACACGCTACTGAATGACCAATGTGTTGAAGAGAAAGAAAATCAAGAATATTCCTTAACAAAATGATGCAATCGTATGATCTATAAGTCATTGAAGAATTTAATGAGGGGAAAGAAAAACTGTTTTGAAGAGATGGAATTTAAAAAAAATCAAAATCCATGAGATATAGTTTCTGTTAATCTTTCTTGGTGATATGTCTTCTGCAGGCAACAAATAGATGGGTTTTGTTTGTATAATCCCGTCTGCTAATCTATGACATTCGATTGATGCGTTTAAGCCATTCACATTCAGGGTTAATATGAATAGGTGATAATTTGATTCTGTCATTTTAGCAATGGGTTGTGCATTAATTTAGTCTACTGTTGTTATTTTACTGAGATGTTCTTCACATTTGCCTTTGATTTTGGTGGGTGCGATTTCTCTTCTCTGTCAAGAGACCGTCTTTAAGTACCCTTTGTAGGGCAGTTTTGAAAGAGGTCTATTCTTTTTACTGTGGAAGAACTGTATTTCATTTGCAAAGACAACAGAAAGTTTTGCTGGGTAATCCTGGGCTAACTATTTTTTGCTTTTAGAATCTGGAATATGTCACTCCATTCTCTTCTGGCCTGCAGAGTTTCCTGTGAGAGGTCTCCTGTGAATTTAATTGGCATTCCTTTATATGTCAGTTGATTTGTTCATGTGCACATTTAAGGGTCTTTTCCTTATGTTTGATTGAAGAGAGCTTGATTATCATGTGTCATGGTGAAGATCACTTTTGGTCAAGCCTGTTGGGAGTTCTGTGTCCCTCCAGGATGTTGTTTCCCAATTCTTTCTCTAGATTAGGGAAATTTTCCCTGATTATTTCATTAAATACATTTTTTTAAAGATTTATTTATCTTATTACAAAGTCAGATATACAGAGAGGAGGAGAGACAGAGAGGAAGATCTTTCGTCCGATGTTTCACTCCCCAAGTGCGCCGCAATGGCCAGTGCATGCCGATCCAATGCCAGGAACCAGGAACCTCCTCCAGGTCTCCCACGCAGGTGCAGGGTCCAAAAGCCTTGGGCCATCCTCAACTGCTTTCCCAGGCCACAAGCAGGGAGCTGGATGGGAAGTGGAGCTGCCAGGATTAGAACCGGCGCCCAAATGGGATCCCGGGACTTTCAAGGCGAGGACTTTAGCCACTAGGCCGTGTCACCGGGCCCCATTAAATACATTTTTAAACCCAACTTCTCTTTCTGCACCTTCTGGGAATCGCATAACTCTTATACTTGACCTTTCAATAGTGTCTTTCAGTTCTTAAATATTTTTTTTAGCTTGACCCAGCTCTGCTTCCAGCTTTTTGCTTGTTTCCTTCTGGTGACAAGAAATATCTTCCAATTCTGAGATTCTTTCTTCTGCCTCCTTCATTCTATTTTGGAGACTCTCCACTGTACTTTTTATTCACTCCACTGCATTTTTCATTTCTGATATATCAGCTTTCATTTGATTCATTTCCAGTGTGACATATTCCTTAAATTCCTTAAACTATTAAAGTATTACATGATTCTTGTTGTTGATAAGAAGTTTCATAACAAGTGTTTTGAATTTTGTGTTCCCCATTTTCTCGATATCTTCCTCAGTGAACTCTGAGGTTGGCTAAGGGTTTTGCTCCTTTACAGGAGAGTATTCAGTAATATTCATTGTGACTGTGGCTCCTCTTTTACTATTGGTCACTGTACTTCTGCTTCCTTGGGACAGGTTTCTACACTCTGTCACCCACAGGTCTGCAATTTGATTTTATTTATTGTGGTTGGCACACATCTCTTTGTTTGCAGTTACTTGGGCCACTTTTTCCACCAAGTTCCAACTCTGGGTTCTCATGTTAGACATCTACCATGGTCTAGACAGCCCCAGCTCCTGGCTCACCACTCTCCACCTTCTGTGATACTGTGCTGAGGCTGCATTGTTGTCTGTACAACCTTTCTTCCACTTCCGGTTGGAGCAGGTCCTAGGATTAGGGAGACACCAGGTGTCCTATATAGCTAGGTTGATGGTGGTGCTAATCTTGCTGGAGCCTATTGGCTGTTAGGTCTGAGGGCCACACAGACCTGTTTTGACCCATATGCCATAGTTGGTATTATTTTCCTGTGGGACCCATGCAATGCACTGAGCTCAGTGAGTTCTCTCCCAGCTCTGCACATGCACAGTTCACTGTTGTCACTGCAGTTGTAAAGTTTTTCCACACTGTTCAGATTTGCACCTGATGTGTCACTACTAGAGTTCTTGATCTGCTGGTAGTCAGGACTGAGTTCTAAGCAGACCTGTCTTGGGTGGAACCTGTAGGATGCCACATTTTTGCAGTTCACTGAGCCAGAATGAGTTCATCCCAGCTCAGTGCATGCACAGTGCTGTCCTATCACAGCCTTTGCCTTCCTATACAAAATGCTGCCTGCTTTGGCTCTAGCAGGCAGACTAGGCCCTGAAGTCCATGTTGTTCCCACACTGCCTGTCTGGAACCTGCCACTCTGTTTCTGCTCCTGGTGAAATCCAACAGATCAGCAGACAGGCAGTTCTTTGGGTTCACCTCCTGATCTCTGGGGAAACGCCCCTTCCCACCTTGTTGCCAGTTGAGTTCTCACTGCAGGTGCAGTTCAGGTCACCGCTGGCTGAGTGTTGCTAGGGTATCAGTCACTGCCACACCACACTGTTGTATATGCTGCTTTCCTGTGTCTATCACTCTCCAGGTGCTCCTCTGCTGTCATTCTGCCTTCTCTTATTTCCTGGAATGTGTCCTCTCTGCTTAACATTGACTAATGTTTCTCTGTTAAAACATGTCCTTACCCTATTCTGCCATCTTGATTCTCCCTAGTTTCCTTTTGTTTTTCCAAAATACTTATTTTGAGGCCAGTGCTATGGCTCAACTGCCTAATCCTCTACCTCCAATTGCCAGCATCCCATATACGCATTGGTTCATGTGCTGGCTACTCCACTTCCCATCCAGCTCTCTGCTTATGGCCAGGGAAAGCAGCAGAGAATGGCCCAAAGCCTTGGGACTCTGCATCCACATGGAAGACCCAGAAGAAACTCCTAGCTTCTGGCTTTTAAATATGTACGTACATATTTTTTCCATTGGAAAGGCAGATTTACAGAGAGAAGGAAGATCTTTCACTCTGTCTCTCCATCTACTGGTTTACCTTCCAAAAGGCCACAAGAGCCTGAGCTAATCCAATACGGAGCCAAGAGCTTCTTCCAGGTCTCTCATGTAGGTGCAGGATACTAAGGCTTTGGGCCATCATCTGTTGCTTTTCCAGGGCATAAATAAGGAGCTAAATAGGAAATGGAACAGCTGGGACAGTGCCCGCATGGGAATTTGGTGCTTGCAGGTGAAGGGTTAGTGTGTTGAGCCACTACACTGGCCCCACAATTTCCTGTTATTTCCATATGCTTCTTACATTTGTGTATTACAATAAAAATTAAGATTGTGCAAGGGTTTAGTCTGACAGAGAAGCAGATAGCAGCAGTGTGAAAGTGCTCTCATCTGTTGGTTCATTCTCCAACTGTCCACTCACTCCAAGTCTCTTTACATGAATATTGGGGCTACAAATGTCCAAATACACAATGGAAAATACTTTTTCTGCCAATTTTTAAAGACCACAATTATCATTTATGAAGTTCACAAAAAAAAATTAACTTGAAGATATGTGGAGTCCACTGACAGATGAAGACCTCTGACAAACACAGCACAGCTGGTAACAAGTCTGAAATCCCCCGTGACCAGACATCGTCAATAACCACTCTTGAACATGAAAATCAAAAAGGTGTATCAAACAAAAAATGTATCTGTTGCAAGAGGTCCCCAGTTTCTGAAATGGTCCAATGTTTTAAATATACCTTGGAGTTCATAATAACTGAAAGTATCAAAATTGTCTTTTCTGTGAGCCACTTTGGAAAAAAAAAAAATCAACCACCTAGTCCCCAGTTTCCTTTTCTAGAATCCTTACCTTTATACTCTTTAAGGAGGAAAGCAGCCAAAGCAAATTCAGGTCAAGTCAGCAACAGCTACACTGGCCTGGTTTTCCTCTTGGTCTGCCTCTAGGTTTGAGTAACTGTGGTGGCATGAGGAGGGCTTTGTGGCAGATGGCACTTCAGTGGCCACATGCCAAAGAGATTACCCAGAAACAGGAGAGCTGAGACGGCCAAACTTCCCAATCCATCCTCTCAGGACCTACCAGCCCCTGGTGCTGCCTCAGTGGGAATCACAGCACTGACCATGCTGCTGGTGTGCAATGACCAACCTGGTTTTTCACGACTTGAACAAAGCTTAGCAGCCATTTAGCGACAGCAGCAACTACAAACACAACCAGGCAAATAAACAGGTTTTCACAACAAAATGTATTTCAACACTATCATATGCTTTCTCAATAAATTCAAATATATTTAACCCCACTTTCGATAGTCTCTGTATTGTAATATTAATTAAAATAGGTAGCCAATTGGTAGCTAATAATAGACTTACCTTATCTACTGCATCTGGAAATAACCTAATAAAAAGAAAGGTTTCAGCTATTATTCTAAAGCAGCATTCTAAACTGTAACGTTCATGTTAGTAGAGGGTGCCCTCATAGGCAGAGGGTGCCCTTAAAGAACTTTCGAGAAAGCTTACGTGAACCTCAGCCACCTGCATACAATGAGCAAGTGGCTATTTGTACATATGTAAATAAGCCATTTTTCTTTTAACACGGACATGTGTGTTGATGTACAGTTATTCTTTAAATGATACTCTGATAATAAAGTCTTTTAACGAAACGCACATCTTACAGAAATTCAGGCTTTGAAAATAACCTCGAGGGGCCAGCACTGTGGTGTAGCATGCTCCCCCACCACCTACAGAGTGGCCTCCTGGATGGCAGCTGTTCTGAGTCCTGGCTGCTCCACTTCTGATTCAGCTCCCTGCGAATGCGCCTGGGAAAGCAGCAAAGGGTGGCCCAGGTGCTTGGGCTCCTGTACCCGTGGAAGAGACCTGGATGAAGCTTTGCTATTCCTGTCCACTTCCAAGGGGGCATGCACAGTGAAGTTCCCCAGAGCCTTACCATAGCAGTGTCCAGGAAGTCTTCTGTCGCACTGATCAGAGATACATCTGAGACCAGGTCTTCCATGGTCAGAAATCCTGTCATCCTCTCAAACCAGGAAACTATGTAGCCGAGACAGAAAAGGCAGATGGAACCACACAGGACTGAGTAATTGCAGCCTAGTCAATGAAAATTCTCTAGGAGATTTTCTCAGGCGACCAGAATGGGACTAAAGCTCCTCTTCCCTGCACATGTCCAGGTAGGCCTGGCTCTCACATCTGCCATGCGGAAGACTCATGATGGAGCCAGAAACCTCCAGGAGCCTCCTAAGCTCTCGGGTTCTCAGCAGGAATTGAAGACTTAGCCAGGATGGATGCCAGAAAGCTCCAGAAGGGACTGGCAAACAGGAGACTGAGCTCAACGGATCTTCCCAACACAGGGGCAAACATGCAGAAAGCAACCTGTCAACGGAGATGCAGAACTGGGAACGGCTCCACCCAGTGCCACCCTGATGGCACTCGATGGGCCCAGGCCTGGCTACCTTTCTTAGGTCAAACACAGCTGGCTAAAACAAGGTTTGGCTTATCATAGAAATATATATTTGATTTCATATTAAGTTGCTAGGATGGGAATAATTTATAACAAACTTTAAAAAAAAGACTTATTTTTATTAAAAAGGAGACATGGAGAGAAGGAGAGACAGAAAGAAAAATCTTCCAACTGTGGGTTCACTCCCCAAATAGCCCCAACAGCAGAAACTGAGCCATTTGGAAACCAGGAGCTGCTTCTGGGTCTCCAGCTGTCCTTCTCTCTGCAAATCTCCATTTCCAACAATAACATCAGTAAGTCAGAAAAAACAAACAAAACTTCTGTCACCTTCCTAGAATATATTTACTCAATAAAGCAAAGGCCATCTGAAGACCATTTTTTGCTGAGACAGGTCAGAAGAGAAAACGGCTCTTGCTGAGCAGGAGTTTGGATAAACAGCTCCTTACAGAGCCTTGAACACTGCATTTCAGAATCAAGCACCCTGCTGAACATCACAAACAAGCCTCAATGGGAACTGGGAAAAGCTTGCACTATCTGAAAATTCCCTGATCCCAGACCCAGGAAATCAAAATTGCTGGTGACAGAGCCCAGGCAATGGTTAACTCTCTCCACGTGACTGGTGACTGTAACATAGGCAAGGTCTGAGACATTTCCTGCATTTACATCAGAAAAACCTTCACTTTAGATTCAATCACCTGGGGGCCTAGAGCTGTGGCACACTGGGTTAAGCCACTACCTGCGGTGCTGGCATCCCAACTGTTCTGCTTCCCCTGTCTCCCTGTCACTACACCTGGGAAAGCAGCAGAGGATGGACCAAGTGCCACCTGCTTGGGAGACCCAGCAGGGATTCCCAGCTCCTGCTTTTGCCCTGGTCCAGCGCTGGCTGTAGTGGTATCAATCAACAGATGAAACATCTTTCTTTGTGTCCCCTCTGGCACTTTGCCTTCCAAATGCATGAATGCCTAAGTCTGTGGGCACACTGAGGTAGATGCGGGCAGCCAAGAGACCTTAGAATTTCTCACCTCTTGTGCAAGAAGCCAAGAGAAATAACTCCCTCAGGACATTCTCTCTCCCCTGCACCCCCATCAGGGTCCCTAAGGAGACAGCCAACAACCATCTCCATCCCTTGGCACCACTGTAGCCTGGCAAGGAGTGGCACACCTTCTCTCTCTACTCTTCCAACCCTCTTCCCCTGTGGACAGAGGAGGGAAGGCAGGAACATTTTTCTCAGCCATCCCACTGCCCCCCAAACCCAACCCTCTCCATCCTAATCAAAAGTCCACAATGGTCTGCAACCTCCTCACCTTTGCAACAAATATTAAAATTTAGAAATGCAAGTGGTATCCCAACAGCAAGAAACATAATTATGTTCCAAATCATCCACTGTCTATAAAAAATATTACTGAGTCCTTTAGTGCGTTAAAGGAAACAAAATGGTATGTTTAATTCAAAGCTCAGAGAAACATTTTTGGTGCGATGATGTCGAAAAATCAAAAGAATTGAATCATCTGTCTTCTGAAACTATATTTTCTCCATCCTTAAATTCATGATTAAAATTCCATGCTCTTTTATGTTAATGTGATCAAACTTACCCCAGGACCTCCCCTCAAGAAGTGACCTCAACTGAGGGAGGTCAGTTCTTAAAAAAAAACAAAAAAACAAAATTTGAAAGAGTAACAGAAGCAGGGACACACACACACACACACACACACACACACACGGACAGCTCTCTCTCTCTCTCTCTCTGAGAAAATAGCTCCTTCTTCTTGCTTCTCTCCCCCCTCCCACCCCCAGAAAGCTGCTGCGCTGGCAAAGCTAGAACTGGATCCTGGTTTCCCACAATGGGGTGCAGTGGCCCAAACACTTGGGCCATCTGCTGCTGCTTTTCCCAAACACATTAGCAGGTAGCTGGATTGGAAGTCAAGCAAATTGGTGCCCGTGCTTGGCATTACAGAAGGTGGCAAGCACTGTCCACTATCCCATGAAGCTATGCTTTAAAATACCTCGGTTCAGCACAGTGTGATAGCTCAGTGGTTACATCCTGGCCTTGCAACCGCCAGGATCTCATAAGGGTGCCGGGTGGTATCCTGACTGCTCCACTTCCCATTAGCTCCCTGCTTGTGGCCTGGGAAAGCAGTACAGAACAGCCCAAAGCCTTGGGACCTTGCACCTGCATGGGAGACCCAGAAGAAGTTCCTGGCTCCTGGCTTCGGATCAGCTTAGCTCTGGTCATTATGGCCATTTGGGGAGTGAACCATCGGATGGAAGATCTTTCTGTCTTTCCTTCTCTCTGTAAATCTTCACAATAAAAAAAATCTTTTTTAAAAATAAAATACCTTGGTCACCACTCCAGCTCTCCCCGTCCAAAACTATTTTTTGTCACCATTCCATCTCCCTCCCCACCATATATTTGTTGAATACAGATGTAGCAAAGTGGGGATACAGATGTGGCAAAGTGGGGATACAGATGTAGCAAAGTAGGGATACAGATGTGGCAAAGAGGGGATACAGATGTGGCAAAGTGGGGATACAGATGTGGCAAAGTGGGGATACAGATGTGGCAAAGTCGGGATACTGATTTTTTCTCTGATTTGGTCTCCATGGGACAGAATAATGTAACACAACTAAACCCACCCTAATCCTTCAGGTTACCCAGAGCTTCAAGCAGTGACAAGGTGACACTTATCTTTGGGATCAGTCCCTGCTGAATTAGTAAAGGCTCATCTTCTTCAGGACCATCCATGAAGAACTGCCGAACACAGGTGAGCAGCAGGGAGATATGCCCAAAGGCATGCTCATCCAGCTCCTAGGCAGGAGACCACACTGCGTCACCACTCACGTCGGCAGTTCAACGCAGGTACTTTGGGCACACCAGAAAGCAAAACATACTTGCCTTATTGATGGAGCTATCAAGCTTTTGTAAGAGCAGACGACTGTATTTTTGAGGGGAATGGCTCTCTTTCTGTTCAAAGTATTCTTTGATTTTCTGAAATCTATTACCATCAAATGCATCGGTAATGAGTGACTGAAGCTGGAAAGGCAACAGTGTGCAAATTACTCCTCACCCCAGAACATTCTATAATATCTCTAGTTCATATTATCTGTAATAATTCAATGTGAAATAGAGGTCAGCATGGAACAGTGTTGAATAGGAGGCAATCACGTAACAAGTGATCGAAGTTTCTCGGCTTGTTAATACTCAAAGGCAGCAGAGAGCCTGTCCCGTGATGCTGACACACCCTAAAGTTGGAGACCCACTTGACTGGAAACATGTGATCCTACAGGTGAAAATTCTTAGCAATGCTGGCAATCTTATAACCCTAAAATGCTCATAAAGTCACACAAATGATCCTAGTAGAAAAAAATTAAAATTCCATTACAAACAATGGAAGCTGATGAATTCACAAATTGGCCATTTTGAGATTGATTTGTTTTCCAACTAAACATTATCCAAGACCTGTTTTAAGTACATACACTTGTGTAACATTCTTAACTATCACCTCTAAAGGATGCCTGGAGCTGAGGTCAAACCTCCGGAGAGCACCCAGCGGGGCCTCCTACTCTCATCCTCTACCTCCTATCCTGCAACTCCTATCCTCTACCTGGCAGCCCCAGTCCTGCCTGCTGAAAACTCTACCATGGCTGTCCCTCCTCTCAGAATCAACCTAAACCTTTGGTTGTCATCTGCAGGTCTCTGCGTGGTCTGATCTCTGGCTGACTTCTAGGTCAACCCTCCCTTGCTGCCGAGTCCTCGGATAAGCCAAGCCCTTCCCAGCACAACTGCTCCAAGGCCAGGCTGCAGTCTCCCTGCCCCTTTCCCTGTGACTGGTTCCTCCCCATCTCAGTTTGTCAGGTAGATCTTCCAGGGCTACCTGTTGTAAAGGAAGCTAGTGCCTCCTTGCATCTCCAAAGCTTTCCCATTCTGACACCTAATTCCTCTTGGCTGGGAACCTGCCTCCCTGACTCTGCCACAATCATGTGTGCAAGCACTGCTTGAGCTTGGTTCATTTCTGGCTGCTTACATCCAGCACAGCACTAAGGCACAGGATCCTGCAGCCTAGGGCGCTCAGGGTGGCTGACGGTGAAAACTGACCAGCAGCGTGGATGCACTGGATGGGGGAGATTCAGGAAAGGATAGATTTCTCTGCTTCTGGCTTGAGAACTGAAGAGACCATTGTGCTGATGGCCCCTGGGGAACAGGGAAGGGGCTGGAACTCACCCACACAAACAACAAGAAACAGTCTTTACCAAGAAAGCAGCTTGTGCAAAAAAAAAGACTTAAACATTCAAAGAATCCCACTTCAAAGTTTTTTTTTTAAGCCTTCTATTGTTTCCCTCAACACAAAATTTTAACTGTACGTTCCACTTCTTTCAGGTCAGAGTAAAACAGCATTTCAAAACAAAACTTTACAAATACAGCACGAAGATTACCAGCAAAGTGCATCCTAATTAAACAAGTTTACAAAAAAAAAAAAAAAAGCCAAACTCCATCGTGCCAATAAAGCACAACTGTTTAGAACCAACCATTGTCAAATGTCAGGTTGCAAAGTACAAACTAAACAAAGGGTCTCTACTCAGGAGTCTGTTTTCCGTACAAATTTAAACAACACCGAAGGGCTCCCATACTGAAAATTTCAAGAATCAAACCACAAGAGAAATGTCCAGAAACTTTGATAATTGTCTGAGCTCTCTATTTTTTTTTTTCAGGAAACAAGCCCTGGTTTTGCAACACCTTACCACCACATTAAAAAACTCCATGTTCCCTGCTCACTTCACCCTCACAATGGAATTGGAAAGTGTGAGACACACAGTATTTTAAAGTCCACTTTGAAGTCTAGACAGAGGTAACGGTGCTACTTCTTGAACTTGACCAAAAAATTCCCCAATGGTGTATTTTTGTCATATTCTATCACCACTATTTACGAACGCGAAAACAAGGGATATGAAGTCAAAGACCCAAATCCAGACTGACTTTTTCACCAATGGAGTATTCTAATTAACGCCAATTAAACGAATGTTGCAACTCGGGCAGAACCGCACCGCGGGTGCCTTAGGAGGTCTTCACTTAGTCGCAAAAGTTTTCTGTAGTCCCAGCGTTTGGGACCATGGGTCTGGACCCAGAGAGAGGGACTTGAAAAAATCTGCCCGGTCGCTTTCTAACTTGAATCCCCCCTTCCGGAGCGCTGTAGTAGCGAGGAACTAGATCACCATTCCGCCGCCGCCCAAACACTCAGACTAAACCTAAGGAGCTTGAAGCCGCAGACCAGACCAGCTGCCCCATCCCCTGAGCTCAGAGCCTCCCCGCCAGCTTAAACCTCAGCCCGCCAGGCTAGTGGCCAAGAGACCAGGGCTCAGTGGACTCTGGGTTCCACTGGGGACACTCACCCGCGGCATTGTGCTCCTCCGGGCCCGATGCTGGCCTTCCCTGGTCCCTGGTCCCTGGTCCCTGGTCCCCGGCTACTGGCCCGGGGCGCGCCGCTCACCTGAGCGCGCACACCTGAACTATTCTCCATTCCACCTCCCACGAGTCGGGCGGGTGGAGGATGCTGGGTAGCAGGTGTCTGGATTTAGAGCTTCTCCAGAAATACTAGTTGATGGACAGGCCGCTGAAACCTACAACAACTCTGATTGAAATCAAGACACATGCGCGTCTGACTAACCAGCGCACTCAGGTCGGGACACCTGGGCGCGCGCTCACAGGCGCACCTGCAGAAAATGGTGATCCCTGCAACAGGAACTCGGTGAAAGCTTTCCCTCCTATGCGGAATTACGAAGCCAGAGCTGGTGAAGCATTCTCTCTACGCGTCAAAGCCCTTAGAGCTGATTTTTGTGCCCTGATTGGAATGGATCCAAGCTACACTCTTTCCCTGCCAAGAACCAGGCCTGCCCCTAAAATTACAACAATGCTCCCGAGACCATAGAGATATTTTCATTTTGCTTTGCTTAAATGCCCTTCTGCGTGAGTGGCAGAAAAGGGGTGTTTGAAAAAAAAGACAAGTGAATACAGTAGCAAAAAAATAAAACTGCAGTTTGAGTTTTTAAAAATGTACTTTTATAGAAAAGGCAGATTTACGGAGAGAAGGAGAGACAGAAAGATCTTCCATTTGTTTGTTCACTCCAAAAATGACCCCGAAGGGCAGAGCTGAGCTGATTTGAAGCCAGGAGCTTCTTCCAGATCTCCCATGTAGGTTCAGGGTCCCAAGGACTGCGGCCATCCTCTAGGCTTTCCCAGGCCACAAGCAGGGAGCTGGAAGGGAGTTGGAACAGTCAGGACAGGAATCAGTAGTGTCCTGGTGCTTACAATTGGAGGATTAGCCAATTGGGTCATCATGCCCACCCTCAAAGTTTGTTTTCTTTCTCTCTCTCTCTTTCCTTCCTTCCTTCTTTTTCCTTTATGATTTTTCTTTTTAAAAAATGACGCTTCCACTGGAAGTACCCCTTGAGTAAAAATCAATAGACACTGTTACTAGATGCTGTGCTATTTCATGCAGTGGCATGTACATGCGTCCACATCAAAGCTATAGAGGACGCAACTGGAGTCTCCTTTAGTCAACACAGGCTTCCCCTCACACTTTCAGTGTGATCCTTGGGCTGTGTTTCCCAGGTACTAGTGTGGGAAGAGGGATTGAAAGTAGAGCAGCTTGGACCCAAAGCAGCACCTGCACGGGATGTTGATGATGCCGATGGTGGCTTAGTCCTTGAGGCCACATCACCAGCTCTATCATCAATTATTTTCAGATGAGGTTGGGGGCATGATTTGGGGAAAATGTATTTTATGTATTCTTTGGAACTCTGCAGTAGCAATACATGCAAATCTTCAGGGGAGAGTAAAATACAATAACTATTATTAATTACATTTTTACTTTGATCAGCTTCCTTTTTTTTTTTACCAGACATTTTATAGCAACACAGAATTAGATGCTCTTACTGTTCTCAAACAATACACAGGAGAGGCTTTGCATCTTTAGTAGATTCTTAGGACGCATTTAGAAATTGAGTTTTCTTTACGTTAAAAGGTTTCATTTTGGGGGCCCAATGCGGTGGCCTAGCGGCTCAAGTCCTTGCCTTAAACGTGCCAGGATTCCATATGATTCTAATCACAGCAGCCCCGCTCCCATCCAGCTCCCTATTTGTGAACTGGGAAAGCAGTTGTGGTCACTTGCGGAGTGAATCATAGGACAGAACATCTTCTTCTCTCTTCCTCTCTGTATCTCTGACTTTCCAATAAAAATAAATAAATCTTTTTTGAAAGTTTGATTTTTGAAGGGTGAGTATCCTGTAGTCACACTCTGAAAGGGGTGAGCCAACAAACCTAACCAGGTTTGCACAAGATCGGAAGCTAATTTTCATGCTTTTTCAGTGGTAATTATAAGTGACTTTCTGGAGTTATTTTCAAGCCACTTATGGATGTAAAGTAGCACATTTACCAAAATAACGATATTTTTAAAAATTTCAAGGCAGGAATGTTAATCTAACTTTGGAAGACAACACAAAAGCTGCGGGAAGGCTGAGGCGGCAGAACCCGGCACAGTCCGGCAGCAAAGACAAGAAAGACAAGGTGGGTGGGGCGTAACCTCCCCCCCCACCCCAAGGAGGAGACCGGTGCCTTCCCTGCCGCCTGGACCAGCTGAGAGAGACCTTAAGCAGAAACTCTGAGTAAAGCCAAGGGGCAATAGAGTCCCCGGGACGTGCGATGTTGAGAATGAACCAAGCTTTGTTCCCCCGCCTTCCGGATTTTTTTTTCCCCGTTGGTGAGCAGAACTTCGCTGCCTCTGGAGAGCTGCTCTGAAAGCTAGCCAACTAAGCAGGCTTGCCTGTGCCCTTGGCTGGACCGCGTGGACCACGCGGATAATCCCGCGGATAATCCTTCATGGTCTCAGGCTGATGCGCGCCTGAGACGCATTTGCTTCCCCCACACCCGCCAGCTCCTAGCTGGCGGCCCCCCACCCTGGCGCATCCCAGGGAAAGCAGTGTCTGAGTTTGGAGCTGTGCTGGTTCCGAATTGCCTCCTCTAGCAGTGAGGCACAGCAAGGGGTCGGCTCTCTCTGCCTAGGGCTGCAAAAAACAATTGGCTTTGTCCCCTCCTGGCGTGGCTAGGGGCTGCAGGCGTGCCACGCCCCCTCCCTTTCCCTTCAGCCTGGGATTTCTAGCCGCGCAGCCCCCCACACCTCCCCTCGCCGCCGCTGCTGCTGGAGACCCTCTGGAGCCGCGGTGAGGGTCATCGCTGTTGCTGGAGAACCCCAGCACCAGAGGCGAGGGTCCCAGCTGCTCCTGGAGATCCCCTCTCGGCGTGGGGGAGGGTCTCCTGCCCTGCTGCGCCCCCTCCGCTTCCCTTGCACCTGGGCTCTCCAGCTGCCCGGTGCCCCTTCCATTCCCCTGGCAGCACAGCTGGGCTCTCCAGGAGTGCAGTGCCCCCTCCCCTCGCCACTGCTGCTGGAGTCCCATGGGAGCCGCAGCGAGGGTAGCCGCCACTGCTGGAAACCCCCCGCACCCGAGGCGCCCGGGCTCCAAGAAAGGACAGGACCCTGTCTACCGTGTTCCGGGGAAAAGACCGGGGTCCAGTCTCCTGGGTCCAGGAGAGAACGTGGCCCTGTCTCCAGTTCCGGAGAGAGGACCAGGGCCCTGTCTCAGAGTTCTGGAGAGGACCAGGGCCTGTCCAAGGTGTCAGGGGGAAGACCGGGGCCCTGCTTCCTGGGGTCTGGAGAGAGGACCAGGCCCTGTCTCGCGGTGTCCAGAGTGAGGACCGTGGCCCTGTCTCCCGTGGTCTCTAGCCACGCCTCGCCCCCTTCCCCTCCCTTTGTGGCAGTGGTCTCCACCTGCGCGGGGAGAGGAATCCTGTCCTGGCAAGGCTGGGGTCTGAAGCTGCGCCGCGCCCCGCCCCCTCCCCTCCCCTAGCCGCGTGGCTGGGTGTTATTGTGGGTCGCTCTGACTAGGCTGCAGCTCCCACTGGTATATGTGAGGGCCTAGTATGTGCTGGGCAGAACCAGGCTGGACTGCAACAGCCATTGGTCCCAGTTTATGTTGGGCCTGAAAACAGAACCAACCCAGCAATTGCAACCACCAGCTGATCCAGGAGATGGACTGTGCCGGGCCCTGTGCTTGCTAGAACATACGAGAATCTGGTCTATAAATACCTCACAATTTCTTTGGGGTTCTCCCCAATCGAAATGCTGGACTCAGAGCCCTGGCCAAGAAAAGACAGAAGAAAGAACAAGTCAATCAACCACCTCAGCTCTGTGTTGCCAGCGAAATACTGGGCAAATGAAGACTCTATGACTATGTCAATCAGTGGATTCTTCAACAACCCCCTCGTGCTTGGAGTGGTGAAAATGGCAGTGATTCATAACTGATGAACTATTAAAACCACTTGAGCAAGGATGTCAGAGCATGCCCCACATCCGGGACTTGGGGTGGGTGGGAAACTGGGAGGGGCTTCTCCCTCAATAACCCCCTTTACCTCAGATACAAGAAGGAAACAATATGGACATAATAGTCTTACCCACCTCCCTATAGCTCCTGAACCTTGTTACCGTAATTAACTAGGTAAAGATTGTCAACAATATAATTTTCAAAAATAAATAAAAAAATGCAAAAAAAAAAAAAAAAAAGAAGAAACGAGTTCACTCCCAGCTCAACTTATGCTCAGTCCTTTCCCTTGCTTTTGTCTCCTTACGCAAAGTGGCGACCAATTCGGCTCTATGGGGCTGACTGGGCTGTGAATCCACCCTGTTCTCGCACTGCCCATCTGGGATCTGCTGCTCTGTCTCTGCTCCTGGTCAAATCAAATGGACCAGCAGGACGGCCAGTTCTTTGGGTTCACCTCCCAAGTTCCCAGTGCAAGTCCCTTCCCACCTGGTTGCTGGTGGAGTTCCGATTGCCGTCAGCTGAATGCTGCTGGAGTATCCATCACTGCAACACCACACCGTTGTGTCTGCTGCTGTGTCGGCTGTCCTGTGTCTGTCAGTCTCCAGGTATCCCTCTGCTGTTGTTCTTTTCTCTATTTCCTGGAATGTGTCCTCTCTGCTTCATCCTGATTAAATGTTTCTCCATCTGTTTAAACGTGTGCTTACCCTATTCTGCCATCTTGATTCTCCCAGCAGTGAACTTTCATAGAGCAGTCACTGCGTTCTTGGAATACTTGATTATTCAGCCATCATTCCATCCAGTAACTACTATGATCACCCACATTTTACAGATGCAAGAAGGTAAGGAGAAGAAAGTAACTAGCCCAAGGTAATACAGCCTATTAGTGACAGAATCATAATGCAGTCTCAGGAAGGCTGGATCCCAAAGTTTATACCTGCACTTTAATCCATCCTGCTACACTTGTATACTGGCACTCAAGGATGTGTCCTCAGTCCTCAGAAACCTAGTTTTGCTTACTACTTAATCATATTAAAATGGAAGATTCAGAAATTGAATACTTCAAATACTAGTCTCCACAATCTAGTCTTCATTGATTCATCAAATATATACTGCAAATGGCATGGTGCTATATAGATCCATGAGGAATATGGTGTTTGCTAAGGATTATGTCTCAAAGAAACTAGTGCTGTACACTATAGGTGTGTGTGTGTGTGTGTGTGTGCACACGTGTGTGTGCGTGTGCAGTGGGAGAAAGAGATTATGTATGAGTACAGCTACACAGACATGGCTCTTCATAAACTGGATTTGGAAAAATGTTTCAGGTAGATATTTATACAAAGAGGAAAAGAAATTCTAGTAGAAGTAAAAGAGCAAGTACATATAGAGATCAGGAATGTGTAGCAACCAGATGAAAAATTGGTAATATGGCGCTATATATATATATATATATATATCCCGATGTGCCTAGAATAATACTGCTTTACACTTGTTTTCTCAATTCAATGACTATAAAGGCCTCTTTCACACTTACTTATCCCTTCTGGAAAAATCAGATGGTTACCCTAAGTATAGACTATAATGAGCAAGCAGGTGGAGCCTTCCCTGAAGTGTAGAGTGACCCAAGAAGCGCTTTGCGCTGAACTATGTAGATTCTTCTGTAAATACGGAGACATCATTAAATATTTAAGTGTGCATATTTTAGGAAGATAAGGTAAGGAAAACCAGGAATGTGAATACCAGTTGTGAGGTTTCTGCAACAATTTTGGCAATATAGAACTAAGATCTAGACCAGGATAATGGATGTTGAAATGTGAAGAAGTGGACAAATGCGAAAGACACTACAGTTTATCTGAAATGTCAGCTTTTTCTACAAATACTGAATGTTTTAGGCTTTGTGGGATATATGATCTTTGTATGATTACATACAATTGTAGAATTCTGCCTTTATAACTGAAAGCAGCTGTAGACAATGTACATGAATAAACATCACTACGCTGCAATACAATTTTATAGATGGACACCAAAATTAGAATTTCATACTTTTCATGCACATAAGACATTTATTGTAACAACTGAAATAGAGAAACCATTTGTAGTTTGTAGCTATACAGAAAGAGATAATGGGCCAGAAGTTCTTGCTTAACCCTGGCCTAATTAGGTCTCATAATAAGATCTACTAATCACATTAGCATGTTTGATCTTTAATTAAACAACTAGTTATGAGATAATCCCAACATTACTAAATCATCAGATTTTACTCTTCATTAGAACTGCAAATATCTTGACTAATGGAATCTCTTTCATGATTTGTCACAAAATACTGAGCACAATTAAATCAGCCTCTCTGACACCTACTTCTCTAGCAATAAGTTAAAGATGTAAGTACATACAACCGTAGGGAAAAGGGCATTCATCTTGTTATTTCTTCAACAACACAATCCATCAATATTATGTCATAGAGCCTCAGACTTTTGGTAAATGTTCAAGGGTAAGTGCTTTGCAATTGCCTTGATCATCATCATCATCATCATCATCATAACAATAATGCAAGTGATTTAAAGCACACGGTCACTGGTGACATAACTTCCAAAGATGTTCACTATATCTGTATACAAATTCTATCCAAACAGGACTCGCCTCTACAGTGAAAAAAACAATCCTTCCATAAGCGGTATCACCATCAAATCAAAATTGTTTCAACATTAGTACTTTGGGGGGGAAGAGAAGTAGACAGGAGCATGATACCTACAAGGTCCCTGTTTTCTGAAGTGACTTCTATATTTTCAGAATCTCTGGTTTCAACAAATGTAACATGACCATCTTGTTGCTGCTTCCTATTCACTTCCCTTATTAAACCCATCATTTCACACACCCCCACCCTCCCTAACTAAAGTTCATCCTGTTTTCCAAACAGTCCTGGGACTTCACTTCCTTACTCAGGTTAGCAAAAATTAATAACATTGAAGACTCTAGCACTACAATTCAAGAACAGGAAATGCAAACTACAGGTTAAAGTCCTGCCTGACAACTTAATTTGTCTTCCATTTCCAAAAACTGAGCAAGAAATTGAATCCATAATATAATACTGAGGCAATATAGAATAAGTGACACAGAACCCAAGTTGCACTGATCCAAAGCCTATGTTTAAATTTGATATATTCAGGGAATAAATCTTTAAAAAAACTGAAATGTCAGTTGCTCCCTTGGGCCATCCAGACGTTTGATTTTTTTCTTGGCTGAAATTTTTACTGCCTAGCTTTGTGCAACTTTTAATCCCTACTGTATTGGGAATCTATACAGAAGATGAACTGCCTATATTTGAAAACAGAAAGGCAGCTTAAGCTAATAAATGACAAAGGAACTGTTGAAGGAAGTTGAAGCCTGGGATTCAGTTCCCCAGAACCTTTAGTATCTTCACAAAATAGAACTTTATTCAAATCAAGTTCAAGATCAAAAATTCAAACATGATTGTACCCAAAGGTACCCAGTATTCAAGTGTCTGTTAATTTTCCTAAAGCTTCACAAGAACTTTTCCTTTTGGGTTTCACATTTTAAGACCAGCACTTTACAAAGAACTAATGGCATCACCTGCAGGTATTTTCCAGACACTAGAACTCCTCATTCTCCCACCTTTACATACACTAACACCCCTTACTGTCAGTTGGTTACAAACATCAGGTGGGCTCTTACAGGAAAGTGACATGCAGATCCAATGGGCAGGTTGTTTGTATCAGCTGGCGTGATGTCATCACTCTGCACAGCACTCACTCATGACACCCCCTTCCTCCATCTGGTTACCTCCTGGGATTGCAGCTTTCGTTCACACAATCTGTTTCCACCAACTACAAAAGTTTAGAGTAACAAAACAAAACCCAAAAACCCAACAAACAAAAAACTGGGACAACGAGCTCAGCCCTGGTACTTCATGACTGTATGATTGTGAATGAGTTACTCCAAGTTGTTAGACCCAATATCCCACACCCATAAACAGGATGATAAAACTATTGTTCTTAAGCCTACCGGAAATAATAAATGAGATAATGGGGAAGTTCTCTTGTAAAATGTAAGAGGTAGGATAGAGCCCACCATGGCCAACAGATAGACTGTCATAACGACTAGGCCGAAAATGATCCGATATTGCAGATGGTGAATAGAAGCAAAACTTAGAAACAAAACAAAATAAAGGGAAAGGGAGAGAATGAGCTTCAGTTTGGTAGTAGGAGAAACATAATGAAATGTTGTAAAAAGGCCCAGGGTGAGAGTAAGATGCAGCCCTAGAAACATACTTACTAGTAGCTGTTCTTTAATCCAAATGCTTGGCAAAACCGTTTCTATTTAATTTATACTTTCTAAAATAGCCTCTTCACTTACTTTTCCTCAAGTTTCAGAGAAACAGGGGTAGAAAGGGCAGCTTCGCCTGCCCTCTCGTGGCCACCGGCACTCACTGCAGGATGCTCCTCCTAACTGCTGCCAAGTCAAGGGAAGCAGCCCCAGCCACAGAGACCTTCTCTCTCAAGCACACTCTTTAGAAGTTGCAAAGGAGTCCCATGACGGAAGCCCTACATAAGCCTTCAGGGTCTGCATTCGCAGGAAAAAGCAGTAGAGACAGAGCACAGCACACAGCACACAGCACACAGCATGCTCCCTCCCAGGAGGGCAGCAGGTGTCTATCTCTTCCTGCCTGCCTGCCTGCCTGTGTGCATGCCAGCCTTCCTCTGTGCTATTTGCTTTGAAACACAGAAGAACAGAGAGGGAGAGAGAGCAATCTTTTTTGCATCTGCTGGCTCACTTCCCCGAGGACCAGCACCAGAGCCAGCCGAGGCTGGGCCACGACAATCCCGGGAACCAGGAGCTTCCCTCAGGTGTTCCCCTGGGCACAGGGGCACAAAGCCCTGCACCATCCTCCACTGCTCTCCCAGGAGGATCGGCTGGGAGCTGGCCTGTGGGGGAAGCAGCCAGGATCTAAAGCAGCACCCATACAGGCCATCTGCCTGGCAGGCTGATTCTTGACCCACTGGGACACCACCCTGGACCACTCCACCCCAACAATCACCACCCCATACCACACACACAGGGCAGTTGTGAGGGCCTCCCCAAGGGGATGGGGTGCATGGCCAAGGCAGGGACAAGCTGGAAAGGGGCGACGGGTGCCTGAGTAGAGGGCAGGGATGCAAGGGTGCACCTCCCCTAAAGAAGGGTTCAGGGTAGAACGCAGGAAAAGCTGCTGGGAAACAGTCCAGGGATCCAGGCCCGTGCTATCGGGAGCACAGGCCCTGAAAGCGTTCCCTTATCCAGGCCCAGGTGGCTCCCCAGCCAACGTCATACCTGCTCATGGCTTCTGCCACCTACAGTACAAGTTCCCAAATGTGCTCCAAAAAGCCTGACCATCTCCTGGCGCTGCAGCCCGGACACTGCACTGCATACCTGCTCGATTGAGCTCGGCTGTGCTCGGCTGTACTCGGCTGTGCTTGGCTTGGCCTCGGCCTGGCGGCAAAAGAGGTGCTGGGAATATACATCCCACGATGCACTTTGAGAGACAAGGGGATGGTGTCTCTTGTCCCAGAGCGGCCTATGGAAGGCTACCTAGTGGAACATCTTTTCCCAAAATGCCTCACGACTTCAGCGTCTAGAGTACTCAGGCATTCTGACGTGGGACTGCAGCTCCTACAGTGCGCTTGCCTACGCTGAAGTCGGACTCCAACTCCCAAACACTGGTGGGAACACTGACGTGGACTGCAACTCCCAGATGCCCATGGGCACGCTGACGTGGGACTGCAGCTCCCACAGTGCCCGTGCGCATGCTGACGTGGGACTGCAGCTCCCACAGTGCCCGTGCGCATGCTGACGTGGGACTGCTTTGAAACACAGAGGAACAGAGAGGGAGAGAGAGCAATCTTTCTTGCATCTGCTGGCTCACTTCCCCGAGAACCAGCACCAGAGCCAGCCGAGACTGGGCCACGACAATCCCAGGAACCAGGAGCTTCCTTCAGGTGTCCCCCCTGGGCACAGGGGCACAGGGGCACAAAGCCCTGCACCATCCTCCACTGCTCTCCCAGGAGGATCGGCTGGGAGCTGGCCTGTGGAGGAAGCAGCCAGGATCTGAAGCAGCACCCATACAGGCCATCTGCCTGGCAGGCTGATTCTTGACCCACTGGGACACCACCCTGCAACACCCCGGCCCAAAAAACACCACCCCATATCACACACACAGGAAGGTTGTGAGGGCCTCGGTGTGGAGACCCCAGCAGCGGGGTCCCCGTCGAGAGTTGCCTCTGCTGCTGGAGACCCCTGGCAGCCGAGGAGAAGGTCTGCAGCCATTCTGCGGCCCCTCCCCTTCCCTCGCGCCTGGGCTCTCCAGATGCACCATGCCCCTTAGGCTCCCCGCGCCATGTGCCTGAGCTATCCAGGCGCGCTGCTCCCACCCCTCCCCTGGCCGGTTGGCTAGAGACCCCAAGCACCCGAGGCGAGGGTCGCTGCTGCTGATGGAGACCCCCCGGCAGCCAAGGCAAGGGTCACCGCTGGTGCTGGAGACCCCTGCAAGCCAAGGCGAGGTCACCATCGCTGCTGGAGATCCCCAGCACACGAGGTGAGGGTTGCCGCTGCTGCTGAAGACCCCTGGCAGCCAAGGTGAGGTCGCCAATGCTGATGGAGACCCCCAGGTACAGCAGAGCAGGTCTCTGCTGCTGCTGGAGTTCCCCTCGCAGTGCGGGGAGGGTCTCAAGCCATGCCGCGCTCCCTCCCCTTCCCTTGCTCCAGGCCTTACCAGCCGCGCTGTGCCCCCTCTCTTCAGCTTGCCACCGCTGCTGCAGGCCTCTGGCAGCAGAGGCAAGGGTAGCTGCTGCTGGAGACCACTGGAAGCCGTGGTGGTGAGTGTGTTCCCCTGGGCCAGGGCCCCTCCCCTTCCCTTTAGTCTGGTCGCTGCTGCTGTTGGATCCCCTTGTGGTGCAGCAAAGGGCTGTAGCCTGGCCGCCCCCCTCCCCTTCCCTTTAGCCTGGACTCTCCAGCTGCACCACGCTCCATCCCCTCCCCTTTCCGCCACTGCTGGAGACCCCTGCAAGCCAAGGCGAGGGTCGCCGCTTCTGTTGTAGACCCCCAGCACCCTAGGCGAGGGTCGCCGACGCTGCTGGAGACGCCTACCAGCCGAGGCGAGGGTCGCCAATACTGATGGAGACCCCCAGGTGCCACAGTGCGGGTCTCTGCTGCTGCTGGACTTACCCTCGCAGTGCGGGGAGGGTCTTAAGCCATGCCGCACTCCCTCCCCTTCCCTTGCTCCTGGCCTTACCAGCCCCGCTGCGCCCCCTCTCTTCAGTTCTCCGTTGATGCTGGAGACCCCCGGCCTCAGCTGCTGGAGATCCCTGGGATCTACCTCGAGGGTCAGCTCCACTGTTGGAGACCCCCTAGCAACTGAGGCCAGGGTCTGCAGCCATGCCGTGGCCCCTCACCATCACTTGCACATGGGCCAAAATGCGGTATGTTTTTATTTATAGAATGTCTTAATTTGGAGTCTTACATGATTGTTTCAAAATGTAAATCGAGCAAATAAACAGGTTATTAAGGAAGAGAATTGCTTGTAGAATATTGTCCTACAGAAGTATGACTATCGTAGAATGGAAAAGCTGGGGCAAAATACTAAAGGCTTAAGCATGTTGAGAAATGAACCTTGCAAGTTTTACATATAGAATTGTTTATAGTATAAGAAACTACTCCCACATTGTTGAAGTGTTTAACATTAATACCTAGTGTACACCGACATTAGAATTAAGGGTGCATACATAGGAATGCTAGTAAATTTGAGAATTTACACGGGAGAGGTCTGGCGCAATAGCTTGGCAGTTAAGGGGTCTGGTGCAGTAGCCTAGTAGCTAAAGTCCTCACTTCGACCATGCCGGGATCCCATTTGGACACTGGTTCTAATACCAGATGCTTTGCTTCCCGTCCAGCTCCCTGCTTGTGGCCTGGGAAATCAGTAGAGGATAGCCTAAAGCCTTGGGACTGTGCACACATTAGGGAGATCTGGAAGAAGCCCCTGGCTTTGGATTGGCTCAGCTCTGGCCATTCTGGACACTGGGTGAATAAACCAGTGGATGGAAGATATTTCTGTGTCTCTGCTTCTCTCTGTAAACCTGCATTTCCAATAAAATAAAAAATCCACAAAGAATGATGTGGAGCACTCAAAAAGACATAAGACACTTCAACAGAAAATGAAATTAGAAAATCAATGCATGATATGAGAAATTTGGCAAGGACTGACCTTGAGGAATTGAACAGATATTACAAAATCAACTGTGGACTGGCTCTTGTGAGCAGCATGCTGAGCTACTGCCTGTGTACTGATCTCCTATGAGCTCCAATTCAAGTCTTGTCCATTCTACCTTGGATCCAGATGTCTGCTAATATGTCTGCAGATGCAGCAGAAGAGGGCAGAGGTACTTGGGTCCCTGTCATCTACAAGAGGGACAGAGCTCCAGGCTCCTGGCTATCCAGTGGCCCAGGCCTTGATGTCAGCCATTGAGATGGAGGATCTGTCTCCCCCTCTTTATCTACCTTGCAAATCAAGTATTTCTTAAAGAAAAATTAAAAATGAAAATAGTTGAAAGTCAAGATAAATGAGGATCAACAGAATTAAAAAATATTTGAACTTGAAGACAGGTTCAATATTTTCTAGCCAGCTTTTAAAAAAATGTGAGAAAGGGAATGAAAGCAGCCCGAGAGCTTTGAGACCTTACTGAAATGAACACTTTCTTGGAATTCCTGAGAGGAAGAGAGTATGCCGCATATTCAATGAAACAGCTCATAACTTCCCTGATCTTAATAAGTACACCTCCAAGTACAGAAGGCCCATAGGATGTCAATTGACAGGATCAGAAAAGATCCACGTTCCCTTGACCTATTGTCGTCCAGCTCTTTTAAGTACAAACAATTGTTCATTCTCAAAAGGAAAGCACTGTCGTTTTCAAGGGGACCTCCACTAAACGAACAACATTGTCAAACAAAAAATTTATAGGCCAAGAGGGAATTGAATGGTTTAGCTCAAGTTGTGAAGAAAAAGTAAGCCTATCAGCCAAAAATACTTGGCTGAGTAGAACTATCCTTTATAACTTAAATATTCTCCAAAATGAGTGAAAGTCAGGAAAGTCATCAGAATCAACTGGTCTCCTAAAACTTGTTTGAGGGAAATGTACAGACAGAAGCAAATAAAAGGTAGCAGGCTAGCATCATGAGAACATGCAAAACTTCTATTTATTCTCATTACAAAGTCAGATATACAGAGAGGAGAGACAGAAAGGAAGATCTTCCGTCCGATAGCTCACTCCAAGTGGCCGCAATGGCTGGAGCTCAGTCAGTCTGAAGCCAGGAGCACGGGCCCCCCATGTGGGTGCAGGGTCCCAAGGCTGTGGGTCATCCTTGACTGCTTTCCCAGGCCACAAGCAGGGAGCTGGATGGGAAGCAGAGCCGCTGGGATTAGAAACAGTGCCCATATGGGATCCTGGCAGGTGAAAGGTGAGGACTTTAACCACTACGCTAGTGTGCTGGGCCCAAAATGGAAAACTTTGAAGCTCACCCATAACTGGATGAAGAATACTCAGAAGAAACCAACTAATTTTTAAGTGGATAGATTACTTACTAATAACAGCTACTTACTGTTACTATTTATTAGCAACAGCTTTGAAAGTCAATGGACCACACTCCCAGGTAAGATAGAGTTTGGCTAAATGGATTAAAAAATAACCAAGGATATGTACCTTAAGAAAATCATTAGTAAAGACACATACTGGTGAAAAGATGGAAAAGAATGTTCTACCTAAGTGGAAACCTAAAGCAAGCAGGAGTAGTGCATTAGACAAAATACACTTCAGCCAAAGCTATAAAAAGATACAAAGATCATCAGATAGTGATCAAGGAATTAATTCAACAATAAGATAGGACAGATTGGGTACCATATATCCAATGGCACAGCATGTCATTTTCTTAAAAAGCCTTATTATATCTAAAGGGAGGGCCCGGCAGTGTGGCCTAGTGTAAAAGTCCTCGCCTTGAATGCCCCGGGATCCCATATGGATGCCAGCTCTAATCCCAGCAGCTCCACTGTCCATCCAGCTCCCTGCTTGTGCTCTGGGAAAACAGTTGAGGACAGCCCAATGCCTTGGGACCCTGCACCTGCGTGGGGGACCTGGAGGAGGTTCCTGGTTGGATCCGCGCAGCACCGGCCATTGTGCTCACTTGGGGAGTAAACATCAGACGGAAGATCTTCCTCCGTCTCTCCTCCTCTCTGTATATCTGATTTTGTAACAAAATAAATCTTTTTAAAAAAACACATACATATCTAAAGGGAGAGTCAAGCTCCAGATCAAGAAAAGTGGAATTAAGGAATCAACTAACATGTTAGTCAAGCAAAAAAAACAAAAACAAAAACAAACACAAAAAACTAAAAGAAAAACCACAGTTCTAGGATATACAGACACCGACACAGCATTCATTGCAATAGCTTTAGAATATGTACTTGAGTACACTAAACTTCCTCTAAGACCACATATTAAACCACAACAAAAAGTACATCATATCTTTTCTAATCACAAAAATATAAATCCAGACAAGTTTGGTAATTATAAAGCCATAGATTGAGGGGCTGGCCCTATGGCTCAAGACGCTAATCTTCCACCTTGCACACCGGCATCCATGTGGGCACTGGTTCATGTTCCGGGGGCCTCACTTCCCATCTAGCCCTCAGCTTATGGCCTGCAAAAGCAGTGGAGGATAGTTCTCGTGCTTGGACCCTGCACCTGTGTGGAAGACCTCAAAGAAGCTCCTGGCTCTTGGCTTGGGATTGGTTCAGCTCCGGCCATTGCAGCCATTTGGAGAGTGAACCAGTGGACAGAAAATCTTCTCTTTGTAACATCTGCCTTTCAAATAAATCTTGAAAACAAAACCATCTGCAGAGTAAATATTATGATCCTGAAATCCAAATAAGAAATGTGGAAGAAATCCAAAAGAAAACTTAAAAATTGAATGAAATGAAAATACAGCATTTTGAAACTTACATAAGACATCTAAAGAAATACTAAGTAAAGGTTGAAGCATTAAATGCCTACATAAAAAAATGGAAAGGTTTCAAACAGGTTAGGTGCATTTTGGGTATCTAGAGAAGGCAGAATAAACTAAATCCCAAAGTTAGTAAAGAAATAAAGATCAAACGAGTAAATGAAGAGAAAAACATGAAAGATCAGTGAAACAAAGGTTATTTCAAAAAGAAATAAAACCAGCAAACTTATAGACTAACCTAGAAACAAAACATTGAAATGAAATTAGAGAGCTGGGCCCGGCGGCGTGGCCTAGCAGCTAAGGTCTTTGCCTTGAACGCTCCAGGATCCTGTATGGGTGCTGGTTCTAATCCCAGCAGCTCCACTTTCCATCCAGCTCCCCGCTTGTGGCTTGGGAAAGCAGTCAAAGACAGCCCAAAGCCTTGGGACCCTGCACCCACATGGGACACCTGGAAGCAGCTCCAGGCACCTGGCTTCGGATCGGTGCAGCACGGGCCATTGCACTCACTTGGGGAATGAATCATCGGATGGGACATCTTCCTCTGTCTCTCCTCCTCTCTGTATATCTGACTTTGTAATGAAAATAAAATAAATGTTAAAAACAGCGAAAAGAAATTAGAGGAGCGCTGAGAAACGAAATCTAACCAACACTAGAGAAAGGTGAAAGGTCACTAGGGACTATTGTGAAGAACTGTATATGCATTCATGGTGTTCATTTTACGAAAAACACAAATTTTAAGACCTTTTTCATCAAGATAAACAGATCTTTAATTCTGTCTTCTACAAACTTTTTGAAACATTGTTTGGAATTTAAAGTTGATCTCATGTGAATTTAGAATAATATCACAGATTGGGGGGAGGAAAGGAGAGGGATAGAAAAGTGGGAGAAGTCGGACGGACAAGTTCAAAGTAATTGCTGGGTAGAAGATCTAAGTTCTGGTGTTTTATAGTATGACAAGGTGATGACAGTTACCAATAACATGCTGTGTGTACATACATATGTGGACGCATCTACACATTATATATAACATACAGTTAATACATATAAAGCTAGATGGAAGGAATTTGAGTGTTTCACCACATAGAAATTATCCAGGAAACTACATAACTAGATCTATTCACCCCCATTTCATCAGTACCCAATGTTTGCTTTACATGCAGCAAAACCTTACAGAGTCCCCGTGGATGCATATTTGTGTCAATTGATATTAAAAATGTAAAAAGTTGCACTTAAAATTATGACCACCTTATATATTCAAGTAACCAGAAACTTAAAACATGAGGATTTTAATTGTTGTGGAACATTCAGACTGATTTAATGAGAAAATTATGGAGACATGCGTCTGCTAACTATTACATGCAAACAATTGGAACTATCAGGTTTTGACTGGTGCATTATTTTACCAGCAAGATTCTTTGCAATGGTGAAAAATATTCAACAATTCACCTTTTGTTCTTACAGTCTGCCACAAAGAACAAACCCTCACTTTCACTCCCTCGCTTAACTACACCTCGTGTCTTTTTCCTCCATGGCGATGTGTTATGTTTCTTTACATAGAAGAGCCAAGAGACTCAATAAAGAGACAGCTAGAACTTATACGAGAGTTTGGTAGAGTGGCAGGGTACAAAAGGACGTAAGGAAAAACAGCTATAGTGCATGCAAACAGCCCCAAGATGGAAAGGGATCTAATCAGCAAGATATCATTCAAAATAACAGAAAACTATGAAGTATCTGGGAATAAACCTAACCAAAAATGTAGGAGACCCATTTGAAGAAAACTACAAACTACTTAAAAAATAATTGAACAAGACCTCAGAAGATGGAGTAACATCCCATGCTCCTAGATAGGTAAAATCAGTATCATTAAAATGTCTATACTACCAAAAGCAATATATACATTCAATGCAATTCCAATCACATTACCCAAAACATTCTTCATGGAACTGGAAACAATGATTCAAAGGTTCATTTGGAAACACAAAAACCCAAGAATAGCTAGAACCATCCTGAAGCACAGGAAGTTAGCAGGGCCAATTACAGTTCCGAACCCCTGGACATACTATGGGGCAGTGGTTATCAAAACAGCCTGGTACTGGCACAAAGATAGAGAGGAAGATCAATGGAGCAGAATAGAAACACCAGAAGGGAACCCACACAGATACAGCCAAATAATCTTTGACAAAAAGACAAATGACAATCCAGGCAAATGGAAAGGTCTGTTCAATAAATGCTGTTGGGACAACTGGTTGATAGCCTGCAGAAACAAAAAGATAGACCCACATCTCTCACCATTCACTAACATCAAATCTACATGGATAAAAGACCTAAACCTATATCCAGAAACCTTCAAACATTTGGAAGAAAATGTTGGAAATACTCTGCAAGATCTAGGGGTAGGTCCCGACTTCCTGAAAAGGACACCAAAAACAGCAATCAAGACACGAACAAATGAATGTATCTACATCAAACTAAGAAGCTTCTGCACAACAAGGGAAACAATCAACAAAGTAAAAAAGCTGCCCACAGAATGGGAGAAGATCTTTGCACACTACATAGGTGATATGGGGCTAATCTCCAGAATATACAAAGATCTCCAGAACAATCAAAACAAACCACTCAAGAAATGGGCAGACATTTCACAAAGGAACAAACCCAGATGAAAAAACATGAAAAAACGCTCAGCTTTCCCTGGCAATAAGGGAAGTACAAATTAAGACAACAATGAGATACCACCTAATGCCAGTGAGGATGGCTCACATACTAAAAACCAACACCAACACTTGCTGGCGAGGATGTGTGGAAAAGGGAACCCTACTCCACTGCTGGTGGGACTGCAGACTTGTACAGCCTCTAGGGGAATCAGTATGGAGAACACTCGAACAACGGAAAGTCTGCATACCATATGATCCAGCAATAGCACTCCTAGGAATATATCCAAAACAACTATTACATGAGAAACCAACATGCACCCCTATGTTCATAGCAGCACAATCAATTGTACAACCATGGAAGTAACCGAAATGCTTATCAGCAGAAGACTGGATAAGAAAGCTATGGTTCATTTACTCCATGAAATACTACTCAGCTTTAAACAAAATGAAAGGCAGTTTTGTAGCCAAATGGGCCCAACTGGAAACCATAATGCTAAGGGAAATGAGCCAATCCCAGAAGGTTAGATACCACATATTTGCCTTAATTTAAGATGAAATGATGCCCGTTCGAAAAACAGTACCTGTAAATTGTAGTATTATTCCAAGCCCAAACAGTCTGTAGCTCATGCAATAAGATATTGTGATGTAACCAATGAACCAACAATCAATGTGAGTCAAACTGCTTATGATCTACATCAAAGAATTGTAAAACCTGATATACTTTTAAGACCCTATGCTACTTGGAAATGGGGTGGGAGAGCAGAGAAATCTTCCATCTGCTTAGAATGTGAGGAAGACGTGAAGTATAACCTGTCAGGAATGGAACAAGTAACTCAAACTACAAAGACATATAGGGGGAATCTAGAGCGATCCTGACAATCTCTTAACAGGTCGTACACACAGAGCAGGGGGGCACCCCAGAGTGCAGCAGGTGGCAGGAGGAGGCTTGTATCCCAACCCTGTAGACTCCCGGATCCTCACCAAGGACTATCACTACGGGCACCAAGGACTACATCCCAACCGCCAAGAAGAACATAGGGAATTGGAGTGCCTTCAGAGCCTGAGAATTCTGAGGTCATACACCCCCATCTGGATCTCCCACATGGGATGGAAGAAGCCCAAATCCTTCCTGACAGGATCCAAGGTCATTGGAACAACAGCCAGGAGACCTGAGCGGTCTGCAGAAACAGAAGAACAGTAAACTTCCTTTGGGACTAGGGAGAGGAGCTTTCTCTGATCCTTATTTAGTTCCAACTTTGGCTCCCCACCCTCTCCTGCAAGGACCAGAGACCCCCCCAAAAAAAATTAGGATAGAGAACAACAAGGAAAGCTTAGAACCAGGAGGAAATGGTCGGCGTGGACTCACACATACCTTACTAGGGAGGACACAAAGATTGGTTACTCCTCAATAAGGCATTGAAGATTTCTCTGCACACCCCTCCTAAAACTGGTCTGCACCTCAACTGTTGACAAATGCCTTGTCAGAGTTATAAGCCAGTTTAGACTATCCTAAAATCTGCCAAGTTCAGCAAAATTATGTTTTAACACTATAAACTGCTAATTACTCCAATGAAAATAGACACGAGACAGCTGAATAGTACCCTATAGCCATTTTAAGGTGTATAGAAGCCGGTTCCGTGTATAAACTAAAATTGAAATGCCAATGAAGTACTCACAGGATGTGGTTAAGAACTTGCATTTTAACGTACTGATTACTCAATACCATGTCAATTAACTCCATCGTGTTGTAAATTGTTGCTGATGTTTTGTTGTGGCTTTTAATTGATTGGGATGATATTCTGCCAGCTCTATTTTCAGACCAGAGATGGTCTCCCCAAGAAACCTGGAGTTTATCTGGACAATAAGATGCTGGACACTATGCAAACTACATGGTTGCTATGAAAGAATCTTGACTTAATTTGAACTGTAATACTGCAACAAGGTGGAACAATCCACCATGGGGGGATGGCATGGGGAGGGGTTGTGGGAATCCCAGAACATATGAAACTGTCACGTAATGCAACGTACTTCATAAAAAAAAAGTGAGGGAATTGTAACTCAAATAATCCACAAGTCTAATTTTCATTGTAGTTAGACTTCCTCTAGAGCTAATAAGTAGGTCCATTGTCTAATTTGATCATCATTAATTTCCCACTTTTTACCCACAGCTGTCCAAAGAATAAAAATCCAAAACACATCTAGCCAGAAGGCAGAAAATACAAGCTAAAAATTATGGAATTCTCACAAGTTGGGTACTTAACCAGTAACAGCTGTACTTTTCCTAACATTGGTGAGCTATAGAACTCACATACACTGTCTCTTTCAACCAGTCTTTAAAATGTTTGTGGAGAATGATCATGAAAGCCAACATATGGATTTCAAGTCTGCATGGAAACTTCTCTTTTGACTCCATTTTTACGGACTTTGTGAAGCATCCCACTTCCTACTTCCTCAAACACCTCCACGAGGCAGAGAAGCGCCAGACTTTCATCCTTGTCTGATCTTCTCCTATCTCGGTATTGAGCGTTTGAGCATTACTCCCACGTTTGTCTACACGAGGAATGTTGCTGGCCAATGCTGACAAATTAACGTCTAGTCTAACGCACGTGTCAGTTTCTCTACCATGCCGTAACAGTAAATCACTTCAGAAGTACTCTCAACATTATGGCTTTTCTAGAAATCACTTGGTCCCTAAATGATGGAAAACAATCCTTACTGACATGTATGCATAATTCCAGTAAGGCAAATCTCACTTGGAATCCACACGGCTCATCAGAAGCTCCGAGATCAAGAATGATCTACTAGGTGATGCTAGGGAATGCGGGGCTATGCTTAACAGACGAAGCTGTAACAGCCTAATGGAAAATTGAGGCATTTGAATTTTTAGTAGGAAATGAGCTAAAAGCAGATAACTATTTAAGAACCTTAATGGGGTGAAGTTCATGCTCACACAAGCCATCTTTCTTTACAATTCTTGCTTGTGTGTGTGTTTAGGAAGTTTCAGCCCCATGCATATGGAGTAATTCTGACAGCCTAGTTATCCTTGAAAAAAAGGCCAGCATTGGTTTAGGAATGGGCTACCAACATGGGATATGTTCAGCTCACAATGTACTGGCCTTCAGTATTTTAGTTGGAGAGTTAAGATTTTGGACCTGGTGAGGTGGCCTAGCAGTTAAAGTCCTCGCCTTGAATGTGCAGGAATCCCATATGAGCACTGCGTCTAGTCCTGGCAGTCCCGCTTCCTATCCAGCTTGCTGCTTGTGTCATGGGAAAGCAGTTGAAGATGGCCCAAAGCCTTGGGACCCTGCACCCACGTGGGAGACCTGGAGGAGGACCTGGGCTCCTGGCTTCAGATCGGCTGAGCTCCAGCTGTTGTGGCCACTTTGCGGAGGGAATCATTGGACAGAAGATTGTCCTCTCTCCTTTCTACATGTCTGGCTTCCCCCAAAAAATAAATAAATCTTTAAAAAAATATTCTTACTGTAAAGTCAGATTTACAGAGAGGATGAGGAGACAGAAAAATCTTTCATTTGCTGACCCACTCCAAGTGATTGCAACAGTTGGAGCTGAGCCAGGAGCTTCTAGGTCTCCCATGCCAGTACAGGGTCGTAAGGCTTTGGGCTGGCCTTGACTGCTTCCCCAGGTCACAAGCAAGAAGCTGGATGGGAAGTGGAGCAGCTGGGATACAAGTGAGCGAGCAGCCTTGTGGGATCCTGGCACTTTAGTCAATAGGCTACTGCTCCGGGTCCAGTTGGAGATTTGTCACTCAAATGTTTATGGTTAAAGATCCTGATAAGCCATAGAATGCGTTTACATGTAAAATAGTAGCAAGTGAGTACAGCATGGTTTTGCACATGATTTCCTGCACATCTGCAGGTAATTAAACAGTTGTTCAAATGATAGCAGACACAATCCCTCTGGCAATGTATTTCACTGGAACTGTTCATCTTATTGAGAGTTTCTGGCAGCAAAGCATGATATTCCAACAATTCCTTCATTTTGCTTGACTGAAAAAAAGAAAAGCTGCCCAGTGACTGCAGTAGACCTTGTTCTTATGGTAAGATTACCAGGGAACTAAGCAAAAACATACATTCAGAATATTTGATTTGTTGATGTCCGTTTGGCATTGGTAGGGGACTTGTGCATTGTTTTCTGCAATAGAAAACATGGCATCACACAGTCAATCTTTCCAAGGCTTCAGGGAACTGGCCTCGCCTCTCCTACCCAACTCTCAGTAGACTGCAACTGAGAATTACAGGCATGTTTTTGGAGTTCTTTGAGGTTAGACAATGTGATTTCAGTCTCTGGCTCTTTCCACAAACCAAAATTTATAGTCAGCACTTATTGATAGTTTTACGCTATTGAATAATTTTCAGTCCTGTAAGACGTTGGAGAGGATGCTGGCAAATGCTTTCCTCCTATCCATCACTCCCAAGTTACTTAGCTCCCCTCAGTACCTTCCCGTCAGCATTCCAAGTGCCTCATTTACTCCAACTCCCTGGTTTCTGATGAGATGGAAATAGATATTTTAAGAGGATCTTTTCTCTCTCTCTCTCTCTCTCTCTCTCTCTCTCTCTCTCTCTCACACACACACACACACACACACACACACAAGAAGTCATAGTATATTTCTCCCATGGGAAGGGATGACTGATCAAGAAGGATGGCTGTTTTAAATTTTATTATTTATTTGAAAGAATGGAGGCAAGTAGACACTTGCCTCTTATACTTACTGAAATAAACCAGTCCCCCCAAAACAAATGGTTTCCTTCCTGTTTGTTAGCTAATACAGAGTACAGAAGTGGAATATGACTGAAACTGACACCTTGAGATTTGATTAATGTTTATAACCCTCATCTGTATTCTTGAGAGATAGTGGTTTTCTACTTATTACTTGTGGAATTCTTTAATGGAGGATTAAACTTGTGGTTATAAACTCAAAGTATGCTGCAGTGAAAAGTTAAACAAAAATTAGAAAGGAAGGAGGAGAAAGGGGGAGTGTGTGGCAGAAGGCTAGACAGGTTGGGAAATCTCATTATGCTCTTAACTTTAAGCAAAATACAAAGAATGTATTCCAGTTAAATAAAACTTTACAAAAAAGAGAGGAGAGTAAGAGAATAGAGAAAGATTTTCTATTAACCGATTTAATCTCAATATGCCTGCCACAGCATGGGCTAGGTCAGACCAAAGGCAGCTGTCAGATATCCATCCCCAGGTGTATGCGGATGGCAGGAACCTAGCTGTTTAGATTATCACTTGGTTACTTCCAGGGCTCATTAAGATGAAGTTAGTATACTTGGCATATGCTTGCTAAGAGGGAATCTCAACTGAACTTGAACTATGGTTACGCAACAAGGTGGAGGAACCCACCATGGGGGGAGGGTGTGGGGAAGTGTGGGGAGAATCCCAGTTCCTATGAAATTACAACACAATGTAATTAACGGATAAATTTAATAAAAAAAAAAACAAAAACAAAACACAAGCAAAAAAAAGATGAAGTTTAGAGCCCGCAGTTGAAGCGGCATTGGAATCCAGAACCCATGATATGGGCTACAGGAGTCCTCCAGCATCATCTTAATCTCTGCCAACATTTGCCTAGGGATGATATTTTAAACAGTTTAACCATAATAGTAGCAGGAACTAACTTAATCACATGCCTTTAGCAAGTAGCAAAACAAAATGTGAAGCCTGGACTTTGCCACCCAACATCCCTCCCCACGACCTCCCCTACCCTGGCGCTTTACCTTAGGTTCCCTAGTTTTGGTGTTTCTGCTATGTGAAGTAGGATTCGAGTTACAGCTTTTCCATGAGCCAAAATGAGTTATGAGCACTTCATGTATTTGTCAAGAAACTCCTCTGTGCCTTTGTTTCTCATCTGTTGAATAGGATCACTGATTCCTACCTTCTGCAAGTCAGTGATAGTGTGCTTGGTGTAACACTTGGCATGCAGAACGTAGCATTGTTGTTGCCATCTGTGGATCCACTTGCAAAGTATTAATCAGAAATTGGATTCCCTACATATTAAGTGAATATTTCTCAAATTTGAAATCTAAGAATAGGATGGCTTATTTGTAGGTCCCTTAGTTCATAGACAGTATGAAAAGTACAGGTTCACAAATATTTCTTTTCCACATATATTCTTTATACAATGTTAACTTTGTTATGGGATAATAGCTGAATAGTTCCTTTTGTCCTTGCCAGCAAAGTGACACAACAAGAGGGTAACAGAGCCGGCATTTCTCAACATGCTCCTCTTTATTTTTCTCTAATTTAAATCTAGGCATCCCAGACTGGAGGAGTCACTCTTTATGGACCTAAACTGCTCAAATAGTGGACAATTACTTAATAAATCCTTCTCCAACTCTCTCCCCCATATCCAGCCACATGCTGTGATGCATGACTGCTGGCCTTGTCCGAAGCCTTCTCTAAGCCAGTGACTCACCACAGCTCTATTACCATGAAGCCAAAGATCAGCAGTCTCCTTATGTACAAACTATCACTGCAAGTTTGATCAGTTCCTTTCTTGCACACGCAGGTACTGTTTATGACTCGGCCAAAACTTTTCTCATGGCAATAACAAAGACAAATTAAGGATAAAGGGCCCGGTGGTGTGGCCTAGCGGCTAAAGCCCTCACCTTGAAAGCCCCGGGATCCCAAATGGGCGCCGGTTCTAATTCCGGCTGCTCCACTTCCCATCCAGCTCCCTGCTTGTGGCCCAGGAAATCAGTTGAGGATGGCCCAATGCTTTGGGACCCTGCACCCTTGTGGGAGACCCAGACGAGGTTTCTGGTTCCCGGCATCAGATTGGCGTGCACCGCCCATTGCGGCTCACTTGGGGAGTGAATCATTGGATGGAAGATCTTCCTCCCTGTCTCTCCTCCTCTCTGTATATCTGACTTTGCAATAAAAATAAATAAATCTTTAAAAAAGTAATTAAATAAAACAGAAGCCAAGAAGCAGCTCTAGACTTACCAGCCATGCAAAAGGGAGGCACATGCTTGCAGTCTGCCCTTTGGAACGAATTCAGGACCTTGGGCTGTAATAAAATGAGTAAATCTTTAAAAAAAAATTAAAGATAAAAAGGAACACTCTAAGTCAATGTACTTTTAAACCAAAAACCTTATTTTTTTCCCAACAGTTTTGATAGGTTGGCAGGGGAAGAATCTACAACAATGTTTGTGTGAGTGCACTTCAAGACACCAATGGGAAAAAATGGAAATTAAGTGCAAGTGCAAAAAAAACACTTGAAATCTCTGCAGTTTTTTGTAATTTTTTTCAAAAACTTGAAGACCACTGGGTTCATGGATTTTAGGGCTTTTTCTTTTGCACCAAACTTCTATTTCAATTGCACTTTGCCAGAACTTTTTACCCACTCTTGCAGATGATCTCAAATCCATCAAAGCAAACTATCTCGTGGATTTTTCTTCAACTGAATCTCAGTGGAAGAAAATTCAAGGGTACACAGTACTTACTTCCACCTGATTTTCTAACTTCATAGCAACATTACTATGATACTCAAAATCACCATTATATTTTCTATTGCTTTAAGATATTGAGCTGTGACATCTCATTTCTAGTCAAGTCAGTCTTAATTATTTGGATCTACTCTCACTGATCAGCAGTAAAGCTAAATTTAAAGCATCTTTCTTAGCAACTGAAAAGCTGGCAAAACAGTATCTGGCAAAAACTGACAGGACAAAAAAGAACCTCATGCGATAAAACCTGAGAGCTGCTTTTGTGGGCTCTGTGACCTGAACACATTTGGAAGTGACGTTTAGGAGAGGGTCAGACATCAGAGCCCTGTGTCTGCTGGAAGTTGAGAAGCTACTAGCAGATACACTCTCAAACGTTTCCGCTGGACATCAGTTAGAATAAATGAGACACAGTAGAGTCCTCATATACCCTTCCAGCCCGAGATTATATAGATGTATTTCTAAAGATTTTTCTTTGTAAAGGCAGATCTACACAGAGAAGGAAAAATAGGAAGATCCTCCATCTGCTGATAAAGTGAAAATGGCCAGAGCGGAGTTGATGCGAAGCCAGGAGTTAGGAGCTTTTTCTGTGTCTCCAGGATTTGGGCCATCCTATAGTGCTTTCCCAGGCTGCAAACAGGGAGCTGGATGGGCAGTGGAGCAGCAGACACGCAGTGGCACCCATATGGGATCCTGGTGACTGCCAGGCAAGGATTTAGCCACTAGGCCACTGTGCTGGGTCCTTGGGATCATAGTTTAAGGGAATTAATTTCAAGTCCTGAGCATGAATGAGGGGGTCGCAGGTGGGTAGGGAAGAGGTAAATCCTCTCCAGAGAGGTTAGTTTTCTGAGACCTCCACATTTATTGCTATATACAAACTTGCAAAATAATCTGTATGAAAGATTAGGTACACCAGGAAATAGGATATCAAGAGTGAGAAAAAGCAAAACTAGATCCACGAATTGCACATTGAGAAACAGTAACCATGGGAAATGTGATCAACATTGTCTTTAAAGCAATAAAATACAAGCAGATTTAGAAGCAGAAGCAAAAGACATGGACTTGAAAATGATCTACTAGAACTTCTGGAAATGAAATTTTATACACAAAGTATTACCAAGTCAATAGATTTAGTCAATTAGACATACTTGACATGGGCAAAGCAGGCAGGCAGTGAGGACAGGAAGCTGAATACTGCCAACACCCTAGCCATCCGCACTGCCATCTCCTCCAGGCTGTTTCCACATGGCCAAAGCCTCAGCACACATGCTCTGCATCCTGCAGCTAAGCCTTACTTAGCATCAGGTACCAGGTGTCCTTAACCACCATAAGGAGCTCACCACACATACTATAGCGACATTCCTTATGCTAGAAGGAAAATGTAACCCCAGCCAGGTGGGGAAATTGTCCCTTTTGAGATTGCCTGCACACATATCTGAGTGAGAACTGTCCTTTTGTCCTACTGTTCATCTGTCTCTCCTTTGTGTTCTTACTTGTAGAATGACAAAAGCCTGCAGTTGAAGTCTAGCTGGGGGGGGGACGCGGGAGCTGAGCCTCTCCAACTACCTCCAGGGCTCCTGAGCCCTACAACACCACCAGGAGGCTGCATTTCCCACCATTAGTAAACTGAGATCAAAGACGTTGTAGAGCATGGAGGTGCAAAACATGTCAAGAGACAAACAGAACTCCTGACATGATGGTTGAAAATGAATCCTAACCTGTTTAATCCGAGTTCTAGGATTTCCAGAAAGAAAGACAATGAGCAGAGCTAGTTTGAGGTTTCTCCATAGTAACTGTCTGCATGTTTTTTTAATGCCAGTTATTTCTTCAAAAGCATCTGATTTTCATGAAAACAATCACTGGAAAACTATTCTGTTACTTTAAATAAAAATGACAACATTTTAAAATAACAGACAATATAGTTCCTGGGCTTGGCAAAACATAGCACTACACAGGTGAAACATACATAAAGCATATGATGGGGAACAAGAGGCCCTGACCATAGGAGTATCTTTAGCTCGGTAGCAACGAGCAGACAGCAGTTCCTGGGCTTGGGAAAACATAGTACTACACAGGTGAAACATACATAAAGCATATGATGGGGAACAAGAGGCCCTGACCATAGGAGTATCTTTAGCTCGGTAGCAACGAGCAGACAGCAGTTCCCGGGCTTGGGAAGCATTTTGCACTTGCATAGGTGTTGCACACAAAAAGGCATACGATGGGGTACAAGAGGCCTAGACCCAATCTCACAGCCTCTGCTGTTCCTCTGCCAACAGATCAACCCACAGTTACAACACAAGGGTGCCCACCTGCTCATGTGCATCAGTAAAGTCCTATTGTTCCATAACTCTGGCACTCTGTACCGCAACCTTGTTCATTGTCACCAAGGTAACTGGTGGTGGCAGCTGCTGATGTACTGGCTATGGTGGTCGCCATTATGCCAGTCTCTTTTATTCTTTATCGGGCCAACGAGGCCTCTCCGTCAGTCCCAACAGACACAGGCAGGATTCAGGGCAGGGGCTGAAGAACAGCAGAATTGCAATTGCCATTCCAGCACGCTGTCAGGGTGCACTGGAACGTGGTGTCATTTACTTCAGAGGTGTTTTCTGTATGTGAGAGAGAAACATGGGGATAACACAGGTAGACACAAGCTTCAAATTCAAGGAGCTGAGGTTCACCCATGTGAGCGATTCCTCAAGTTCAGAGGAATGATGGAACTAAGAGATTCCACAGGAATCATTGCATTCCTAAAGAAGGGAAAATGGGGTGCTTGCCAGTCATGTCCAAACCCCACAAAGCTGCCACGTAGAGAAGGTGGGTATTTTCCCTGTGGTAATAACAGGGGAATGATAAGCAAAAGCATGGGCATAGATTATGCTATTTATAAAGGGAGGGCCAGACCCCCAACAGCTGGGGTCACACACCAGACAGTCTGATAGTCTGGTTAAAATAGAAACTGGCAGGAAATGTCGGAACCTGGTGCTCATAGCAGAAAGACAAGATAAAGAGAGGGGTGCTTCACAAATACTAGCATACTTAAATAATATATAAAGGCCTAATATACCTGATTGAGGGGGAACCTCTCACGGAGGCCCCAGCAGAAATGGAGAGGGATTCCGAGGGGGACCCTCAGGCTGAGGACCCAGCATAGGGGTTCCTGACTGATACCCTCTCACTGAGGACACAGCACAGAGAGAGGAGAGGTCCGAGGGGGACTCTCGCTGAGGCAAGAGCAGAGGGGGACACAAGAGGGGCCCTCTCACTGAGGCCCCAGCAGCGAGGAAGGGGTTGCGGGGGGTCCTACTAGCTGAAACCCAGGTAGAGAGAGAGGGGGGTCTGAGGAGGACCATCTCGCTGAGACCCAGGCAGAGGGGCTCACGAGATGGACCATCTTGCAGATGCCCCAGCAGATAGGGAGGGGATGGGGGGGCCAAGGGTCCCTCTCACTGAGGCCCCAGCAGAGTGGGTCCCGAGCAGGACCTTCTCGCTGAGGCCCCTGCAGGCAGTTAGAGAGAGAGAGAGAGAGAGAGAGAGAGAGAGAGAGAGGGAGGGGCAGCCGATGGTCCTTCTCCTTGAAGCCCCAGCAGACTGGGTCCCGAGGGGGAACCTCTTGCTGAGGCCCGAGCAGCGAGGAAAGGAGGGTCCGAGGGGGACCTTCTCCCTGAAGCCCAAGCAGAGTGGGTCTCAAGGGGGACCCTCTTGCTGAGGCCCCAGCAGAGGAGGTCCCAAGGTGGACGATCTTACTGTGGCACCAGCAGAGGTGGTCCCAAGGGAAAACCTCTCGCTCTGGACCCAGCAGAGGGGGTTGCGAGGGGGACCCTCTCTCTGTGGCCCCAGCAGCGAGGGAGGGGAGCGCCGGGGTACCTTTCGCTGAGGCCCCAGCAGAGGGGCTCCAGAGTATGACCCTCTTGTTGAGGATCCAGCAGAGACAGAGGGGTTATATGAGAGGGGTACCCTCTTCCTGAGGCCTGAGAACATGGGGTGCCGAGGGTTACCTTCCTGCTGAGGCTCCAGCAGAGATGGAGGGGTGCTTGGGGGTCCATCTCGCTGAGGCCGAAGCAGCTTGGGAGGGGTGCTCTGGGGGTCCCTCTCGCTTAGGCCGCAGCAGAGGGGGGCCCTAGGCAGACCCTCTCTCAGATGCCCAAGCAGAGATAGAGGCTCTGGCTGGGAGGGTCCCTCTCGCTGAGGTTCCAGCACAGAGAAAGGGTCCTTCTCACTGAGGCCCGAGTAGAGGTTGTCCCGAGGGGGACCTTATCGCTGAGGTCCCAGCAGAGTGGGTCCCCAGGGTGACCCTCTCGCTGAGGCCCCAGCAGAGAGAAAGGGGGGTCTGAGAAGGAACCTCTCGCTGACCCCAGCAGAGGGGGTTCCGAGGGGTACCTTCTCGCTGAGGTTCCAGCGGAGAGGGAGGGGGTGTCCCGCTGGGGATGCTCTCGCTGTGGCCCTAGCAGAGTTGGAGGGGTGCTTGGGAGTCCTTCTCGCTTAGGCCGCAGGAGCAGAGGGGGGCGCTGGGGACCCTCTCGCTGAAACCCCAGCAGAGGGGGTCTCAAGCGAGTCCCTCTCGATGAGGTCCCAACAGATGGGATCCCGAGGGGACCCTCTCGCTGATTCCCATCATAGAGAGAGAGAGAAAGGGAGTGGTTGTGAGTCCCTCTCGCTGAGGCCCCGGCATCGAGTGAGTGGGGCTCTGGGGTTCCTCTCACAGAGGACCCAGCAGAGCGGTAGTGGGACTCAGGGTTCCCTCTCACTGAGGCCCCAGAAGACGGGGTCCTGAGGGGCACCCTCTGGCTGATTCCACAACAGAGAGAGGGTCGGGCTCTGATGATCTCTTTCGATGTGGCCCAGGCAGAGAGAGAGGGGGGGTCTGGGGGGACCATCTTGCTGAGGCCCCAGCAGAGAGGGTCCCTAGTGGAATCCTCTCACTGAGGCCACAGCATTGAGAGAGGAGTGGTCCGAGGCGGACACTCTCGCTGAGGCTCCAGCAGATGGGGTCCGATGGGGACCCTCCGGCTGAGGCATCAACAGAGAGGGAAGGGGGCTCTGGGGGTCCATCTCGCTGAGGCCCCAGCAAAGGGGGTCCCGAGTGGTACCTTCTCGCCTAGGCCCCAGCAGAGAGGTTAGGTGGCTCCGGGTGTCCCTCTAGCTGAGGCCCAAGCAAAGGGGGTCGCCGGGGTTCCCCCTCGCTGAGGCCCCAGCAGAGGGGGTCCCAAGGGGGACCCTCTCGCTGAGGCCCGAGAAGAGAGGGAGGAGTCGCCAGGGTTCCCCCTCACTGAGTCCCCAACAGAGGGCGTACCGAGGGGGTCCCTCTCGCTGAGGCCCCAGGAGAGGTGGTTCCCAGGGGGACCCTCTCGCAGAGGACCCAGCAGAGAGAGTGTGGGACTCAGGGGTCCCTCTCACTGAGGCCCCAGAAGACGGGGTCTTGAGGGGGACCCTCTGGCTGAGTCCCCAACACAGAGAGAGGGTCGGTCTCTGAGGACCTCTCTCACTGAGGCCCCAGCAGAGAGTGTAGGTGGCACCGGGGGTTCCTCTTGCTGAGGCCCCAGCAGAGGGATTCCAGAGTGGACCCTCTCACTGGGGCCCCAGCAGCGAGGAATGGGTCTCCTGGGGTCCCACTAGCTGAAGCCCAGGTAGAGAGAGAGGGATGTCCATCAAGGACCATCTCGCTGAGACCCAGGCAGAGGGGCTCACGAGATGGACCATCTTGCAGATGCCCCAGCAGATAGGGAGGGGATGGAGTGGGGGCCAAGGGTCCCTCTCACTGAAGCCCCAGCAGAGTGGGTCCCCAGGTGACCAGCTCTTGCGGCTCATTTGGAGAGTGAATCATTGGACGGAAGATCTTTCTCTCTGTCTCTTCTCCTCTCTGTATATCTGACTTTGGAATAAAATACATAAATCTGTTTTTTTTAAAAAAAAAGGTAGTGCAGCATCGGGCACCCTCGTGGCCACCAGGACTCACTGCAGGATGCTCATCCAAGGCTCTCCTGACAAATCAAGGGAAGCACCCCAGCTCAGAGAGGCATTTGCTCTCAAGGACACTCTTTTTAGAGCTTGCCCACAAGTCCCATGACGGAAGCCATATGCATGCCCTGGGGGTCTGCATTGACAGCTAAAAGCAGTCTAGAGTCACAGCACAGCACACAGCATGCTCCCTCGCAGGAGGCCAGCAGCTTTCTGTCTTTTCCTTCCTCCCTCCTGCCTCCCTCTGTAATCTTTTCTTGGAAGTACAGAGGAACAGACAGGGAGAGACAGTAATCTTTCTTGCATCTTCTGGCTCACATCCCCAAGGACCACCACCAGAGCCAGCTGTGGCTGGGTCAGGACAAGCCCAGGAACCAGGAGCTCCCTCCAGATCTCCCAAAGGGGCACAGGGGCACACGGGCATACGGGCACAGGGGCACAAGCCCCTGCAGCATCCTCCGCTGCTCTCCCAGGAGGATCGGCAGGGAGCTGGACTGCAGGGGAAGCAGCAGGGTTTGAAGCAGCACCCGAACAGGCCATCCACCTTGCAGGCTGAGGCTTGACCCACTGGGACAATACTCTGTACCACACCACACCACACCAATCCTTGCTGGACCCTTCAGCAGCTCCTTCACCAGGCTGCTGAAGGTGCCTGTCCCCCTGGCTTGCACAACTTATGCCGTTCCGTGCTGTGAGAGCAGCCAGTACAGACGAGGGATCCAGGCATGTTGCTACTTTACCTGTCCTGGGGAGAAGGACCTCTGTGAAGAACAGATGTCAGCTGTTGGGATGTCTTGTGGAAGATGGCACATCAGCGGCGGCCAACAGTCCACAGCTGACCAGCAGGAGGAAGAGTCTTGAATGCAGAAGGATCCATGGAGGAGGGTGAAGCACTCCCTGGTGAACAAGAGGGCAGCAGCATCTGGCTGGAGGCTGTGAGGCCAAATTCCTGCCTCCAAAGCACATGACAGGGATGGCTGACCCCTCAAGTGCTAGCTAGAGATAGGAAAGGCAGCTTTGTGCACCCTGTTGTGTGCAGGAAGCACAGACCCTGAAAGCCCTACCTTGTGTGGGCCTTGGTGCCTCCCCAGCCATCATCATATGTGCTGGGCAGCAGGGCTGCATGTTGCAGGATGCTTTCTTTAGCAGCTAGGGCCTGGGACTTCCTATTGCAGATGGCTGGTGACCTCTGGTGCCTACTTGCCCATCCACCTGGCTCCTGGCTTAGGAGCCCACATGCCCAGACACCACTCAGCTAGGCCAAGGCAGGCCGAGTAGTGTATCACCCTAACCACCAACCAACACATGCAAAAATACATCAAGCTGGGGCCCATCAGCGTGGCCTAGTGGCCAAAGTCCTTGCCTTAAACGCGCCGGGATCCACATGGGCACTGGTTCTAATCCCGGCAGCTCCACTTCCCATCCAGCTCCCTGCTTGTGGCATGGCAAAGCAGTGAAGGACGGCCCAAAGCTTTGGGACCCTGCACCCACATGGAAGACCCGGAAGAGGTTCCAAGTACCCGGCTTCGGATTGGCATGCACCAGTCATTGCGGCTCACTTGGAGAGTGAATCATTGGACGGAAGATCTTCCTCTCTGTCTCTCCTCCTCTCTGTATCTCGGACTTTGTAATAAAAAAAAAAAGGTCCATGAAGCCCTCTTGGCTGCTCCACTTGCCAAAGAATTCCCGGAGCCTGCATCTCAGGGTGCTCTACGAAGAATGGGGGTGGCGGTAAGGTTTCCCGGGACCTCATCTGGCCAAGTACAACCCCAGTGGGCTAGTGTTTAATACCAGCTCTCAGAGGGCTCTGAGGATGCAGGCATGGGACTCCAGCTCCCTGAGGGCCTGTGGGCATGCTGACATAGGACACCACCTCTCAGGGTTCTTTAAGTGCCCTGCTGTTAAAGGCACCCTGACACTTCCTATCACAAAGGCCTGGGCTGATGCTAGGCCCTAAACGTCCTCCTTCCTCCCGGGCTTTGGTATGTGGGCTGTTCGGCCTTGGAGCCCTGATCTTTCAAAAACATGTGTACCAGAATACTGTCTGTGACCCCCACCTCACCCTAGGATGGCTCGGGTTTGACTGTCTAGAGCTCAGAAGGCCTGAGCCCACCAGAGGTAGAAAGGGCAGCTTGGGGCCCAGCGCCATAGCCTAGCAAATAAAGTCCTCGCCTTGAACCTGCTGGGATCCCATATGGGTACCGGTTCTAATCCCGGCTGCTCCACTTCCCATCCAGATCCCTGCTTGTGGCCTGGGAAAGCAGTAGAGGACGGCCCAAAGCTTTGGAAACTTGCACCCACATGGGAGATCTAGAAGAGGTTCCAAGATCCCAGCTTCGGATTGGCGTGTACCAGCCATTGTGTCTCACTTGGGGAGTGAATCATCGGACGGAAGATCTTCCTCTCTGTCTCTCCTCCTCTCTGTATATCTGACCTTGGAATAAAATAAATAAATGTATAAAAAAAAAATGAAAAGAAAGAATGAAAGGCGGCTTTGGGCGACCTCTCATGGCCACCAGCACTCAGTGCAGGACGCTCATCCAAGGCTCTCCAGCTTGGATGAAGGTCCTCTGCTGCAGGATCCCAGCAGTGAGGAGGGTCCTCTGTTGCTGGACCCAATTAGAGAGGGGGGTCCTCTGGTGCCGGGACCCAGCAGCAGTTGAGGGTCCTGTGCTGCAGGACCCAATTAGAGAGGAGAGTCTTTTGGTGCCGGACCCAAGCAGCAGAGGAGGGTACTCTGATGCAGGACCCTAGGAGCAGAGGAGGGTAATCTGGTGCCGGACGACAGCAGGGAGGATGGTCCTGTTGTACCGGACCCCAGCAGCAGAGGAGGATCCTCTGGTGCCGGAACCCAGCAGAGAGAGATTCCACTACTGTCGGACCCCAGCAGAGAGGAGGCTCCTTTGCTGCAGGAACACAGCAGAGAACAGGGTCCTCTGCAGCTGCACCCCAGCAGAGGGGAGGGTACTCTGATGCCAAACACCTGCAGCGGAGAGGGGTCTTCTTCTGCTGTGCCCCAGCTGAGACCAGGGTCTTCAGCTGCCTGTCCCCAGCAGGAAGGAGTGTCTTCTGGAGCCTGACCCCAGCAGAGAGGTCCTCTCCTGCTTCCTCTCTTTGGTGTTCAGCAGGATAGGAGGGTCCTTGGCTGCTGGACCCATGCAGAGAGAAGGGTCCTCTGCAGCATTTTACTCGCTGGATCCTAGCACAGACGAGGGTCCTCACGTGCTAGACCCAGCAGAGAGGAACGTCATATGGTGCCGAACCCAGGCAGAGAGGTGGATCCTCTGCTGCTTCCTCTTTGTTTTGGCAGAGCAGAGAGGAGTGTCCTCTGCTGCTGGATCACAGAAGAGAGGAGGGTCCTCTGCTGCTTCCTCCCTGCTGGGGTCCAGCAGAGGAGGTCCACTGCTTCCGGACCCCAGCAGTGAGTGGGTCCTCTGCTCCTGGACCCCAGCAGAGCGAAGGGTCCTCTGTTGCCGGACCCCAGCAGAAGAAGAGGTTCCTCTGCTCCCCGACCACAACAGAAGAGGAGGGTCCTCTGCTGCGGCCTCTCTTTGAAGTCCATGAGGAAACGAGGGTCCTTCAGAACTTCTTCTCTGCTGAAGCCATGCAGCAGAGGAGGGTCATCTTCTGCAGGGGTTCAGCAGGAGAGGAGGGTCCTCAGCTGCTGGAAGCAAGGCAAAGTGGAGTGTCCACTGCTGCCAGACCCCAGCAGGGAAGTGGGTCCTCTGCAGCGGTACCCCAGCAATACAGGAGTGTAATCTGCTGCCGGACCCCAGTAAAGAAGAGGGTCTTCTTCTGCTGGACCCCAGCAGAGAGGAGGGTCCTCTGTTGCTTCGTCTATGCTGGACACCCGCAGTGAGGAGAGTCCTCTGGTGCTGCCGGAACCCAGCAGAGAGGAGAGTACTCTACTGCTGGACTCCAGCAGAGGACGGTCCTCTGCTGATTCCTCTCCACTGGGGTCCAACGGAGAGGAGGGTCCTATTTTTCCAGACCCCAGCAGTAGAGTAGGACCCTCTGCTGCCCGACCCCAGCAGAGGGGTGTTCTCTGGTGCCGGACCCCTGCAGAAGAGAGAAGTTTTCTGCTGCCTGACCCAGCTGAGAGGATGGTCCTCTGCTAATTCATCTCTGATGGGTTCCAACGGAGAGGAATGTCTTATGCTGCCAGACACCAAAAGCAGAGGATGGGCATCTGCTGCTGGACATCAGCAGCAGATGAGGGTCTTCTGTTGCCGGACCCCAGCAGAGAGGAGGGTACTCTATTGTTGTACCTCAGCAGAGAGGATTGTCCTCTGCGACTTCCTCTGTGCTGGGGTCCAGCAGAAAGGAGGGTCTCTGATGCTGGACCCCAGAAGAGAAGAGGGTCATCTACTGCTTTATCTATGTTATGTTCCTTCAGCAGAGGAGGTTCCTCTGCTGTCCAAATCCAGCAGGAAGGAGAATCCTCTGCTGCCAGAACACAGCAGGAACGAGGTTCCTCTGTTGCCGGACCCCAGCAGCAGAGGAGGGTCCTCCACTGCTGAAGCCCAGCAGGGAGGTGGGTCCTTGGCTGCCAGGCCCCAGCAGGGAGTAGGGTCCTCTGTTGCCAGACCCCAGCAGAGAGGAGTGTTCTCTGCTGCAAGACCCCAGCAGAGAGCATGGTCCACTGCTGCCGGACTCCAGCAGAAGAGGAGGTTCCTCTGCCACATCCTCACTTTGGGGTCGAACAGGAGTTGAGTGTCCTCTGTACTTGCTCTCTGCTCGGGTCCAGCAGCAGAGGAGGGTCCTATGCTGCAGGTGTCCCGCAGGAGAGTAGGAACTCTGCTGCTTAAACCCAGCAGAAGTGGTGTGTCATCTGCTGCAGGACCCCAGCAGAGTGGAGGTTCCTGTACTGCTTCCTCTGGTGCTGGACCCCAGCAGAGAAGAGGGTCCTCTTGTGCTAGACCCATGCAGAGAGGGGGTCCTCTGGTGCCGGACCAGAACAGCAGAGGGTGGTCCTCTGCTGCCGGACCACAGCAGGTAGGAGGGTTCATTCTTCTGGACCTTAGCAGGGACGATGGTCCTCTGCTGCCGGACCCCAGTACAGAGGAGGGTCCTCTGCTGCCGGAAACCATCAGAGAGGCGGCTCCTTTGCTGCTACCTCTCTGCTGGGGTCCAACAGAGTGGAGGGTCTTCTGTTTCCAGACCCCAGCAGCAGAGCAGGGTGCTCTGGTGCTGGAAAACAGCAGAGAGTAGAGTCCTCTGCTGCCGGCACCATCAGCAGAGGTGGGTCCTCTGGTGCCGGAACCAAGCTACAGAGGGGGGGTACTCTGATGCTAGACCCCAGCAGCAGTGGAGGGTCCTCTGGTGCTGTCGGACCCAAGCAGAGAGGAAGCAGCAGAGGACTCGCCTCTCTGCTGGAGTCCTACAGAGTGAAGGATCCTCTGCTACCAGAACCCAGCAGCAGTAGAGCATCCTCTTCTGCTGTAAACCAGCAGGGAGAATGGTTCTCTGCTGCCAGTCCCAGCAGCAGAGGAAGGTCTTCTGATGCCGGACACCAGCAGCAGAGGGAGGGGTCTCTGGTGCGGGACCACAGCAGAGAGCAGGGTACTCTACTGCCGGACCTGAGCAGAGAGCAGGGTCCTGCGCTGCAGGACCCCAGAAGAGAAGGAGGGTCCTCCCGTGCTAGACCCCAGGAGAGGAGGGTGCTCTGCAGGGGGACTCCAGCACGTAGGAGGGTCGTCCTGTGCTGGACCCCAGCAGAGAAGGGTGTCATCTGGTGAAACACCCCAGCACAGAGAAAGATCCTCTGTTGCTGGACCCCAGCAGAGAGGGAGGTCCTCTAGTGCCAGACCCCAAAAGCAGAGGAGGGTCCTCTGCTGCCAGACCACAGCAGGGAGGAGTGTTCTCTGCTGTCTGACCTGAGCAGTAGAGGATTGTCCTCTGCTGCCGGGCCCCAGCAGAGATGAAGGTCCTCTGCTGCTCGAGCAAGCTGAGAGGAGGGTCCTCTGGTGCTGGACGCCAGCAGAGAATGGTATCCTCTGTTGATGGACCCCAGCAACAGAGGAGGGTTCTCTGTTGCTGGACGCCAGCAGAGTGTAGGGTGTTGTTGTGCCAGACCCCAGCAGAGAGGAGGGACTCTGCTGCCATACCAAGGCAGGGAGGAGGGTCCTCAGCTGCAGGAATCCAGCAGAAGGAGGGTCCTCTGCTGCCAGACCCCAGCAGCAGAGGGGGTCCGCTGGTGCCGGACTCGAGCAGCAGAAGAGGGTCCTCTGCTGACGGACCCGAGCAGGAAGGAGAGTTCTCTGTTGCAGGAACCCAGCAGAAACAGGGTCCTCATCTGTCGGATCCCAGCCGAAGGTTAGGGCCCTGTGCTTTGTCCTCTCTTTGGGGTCCAGCAGGAGATGAGTGTCCTCTGCAGCTTCCTCTCTGCTGTGGTCCTGTAGCAGAGGAGACTCCTCTAGGCTGGGGTTCAGCAGCCGAGAACCCTCCTCTCTGCTGTGTCAGGCAGGAGATGACGCTGCTCTGCTGCTGGGATCTGACAGCAGGAGAGGAGGGTCCTCTGCTGCTGGAACAGGAAAGAAGAGGAGGGTCCTCTGCTGCAGGACTCCAGCTGAGAGGAACGTCCTCTGCTGCTTCCTTTCTGCTGCACCCCAGCAGAGAGGAGGGTCCTCTCATGCTAGACACCAGCAGAGAGGATGGTCCTCTGCTGCTTCCCCTCAGCTGGGGTCCAGCAGAAGAGTAGGGTCCTCTGCTGTCGGACGCAGCAGCAGTGGAGGGTCTTCTAATGCCGGGCCCCAGCAGAGAGGAGGGTATTCTGCTG